>NW_010548361.1:22919-39630 GCF_000687285.1 Phaethon lepturus
CCTGTGAGCACAATAAAAAGAACCTATTTACAGTGTATCTTTCGGTGATACTAAAATGCAACCAATGAAAAACTCTAGGCTATAGTCTACCCTGTGATGACTACCTCATCTGTCAATGCATAATATGAGCTAGCATGTCATCAGGTTTTCCTAGTGCCAGCAGATACTGACCTCAGTTAGAAATACATACCCCAGTGAAATGTAATTCTATATACATTCAGGCAAGAAAAGTAGTTATTGGGAAAGCCTGCTATATATTACTATCTATTGATTAAAAATACTATTTTTTCTTCTTGAGATGCTTTTGTCTTGGTGCCAGGGCATCAAAGAACATCCTATCACTTCATCCTAACAAGACGACGACATAAGAGCAGCATGAGAAGTTATGTTGTGCCTTGATATTCATGGTCTAAGAGTCAGAGATCTCATTTTGATACGAAAAGCATCTACTTCTGACATACTAATCTCCGGGGCAAAGAACTTAGGCCACTTTTACAATCATTTTGCAGTAAGAATTGAATGGTCCATTGTTGTTAAACTACCATATATCCTCTGTTGGTACTGAATGCAAAATATAAGGAGTACTCTTGAGTCCAGAAGTAATGTTTAATATGATGTGCTAATGTAAAACACCATAGCACTTCCTGTAGGATCTCTAGAATGTCCATCACGTAGGAAATGTTTCTATTTAACAGGATTACAATGGCATAGATTTCAGGTATCACTGAGGTTTTCTTTTCAGAGAAGTACCCTTGTAACTCAAAGTCAAGAGAGATGTAACCAGTACAGACAATATGCTAAAGACATTTAAAATAGCTTAGCTCCTGTTTCTTTAAATTCAATGCTCTCTGGACAATAACCAAATTTAAACATTACTGAAAGAAGAAAGGAGTAGCCTTATTAGAAATCTGTCTGTCTGCAAATTTTGGAGGGGCACATGTAAGTTAATGTACAGGTGAACTTACTAGATGCATGAATTTTACTATCAAAATGAAAGGAGAATATGCAACCTTCACTCATAAATAAGATCTGCAGGAATAAAATATGACAAGATATTGTTAAATTAAATTTTCTTGATGTGTTTGGCAGTGTTTTAAGTGCTATGAACAGATTTTGCCTTAGAGCAAGAAACCTATTAAATTGTCGTCCACTCTTGTCACAGTTGAAATCACAACTTTGAAATCACAAACAAGAGATATTGCTGAAGATTTGGACTACAACAGAATTCCAGTTGGGAGCTATTAATAAAAATAATAATTATAATTGTAAACTATATATATTTGTTTTGATGAAGGTAATGGTGTTAAATTTTAAATAAAAATTGGGGTAATTTCAACATAAATGATACAATTATATCAATAAATTTGCTGTAAAGAATATGAGGTTAGGTTCTTATGCTTCTTTTTGTTGGTATAAGAAGACATTTTGAAGTGTTTGTTGTAGTTTGCAACCACAGTTATATTCTGACTACTTTCTCTAATTTGTGACTTTAAGAAATTCTGATAGATTCTTTCACAAAATGCCTGAAAGTATAATTTTCATTTTTAAAGCAGCAGAAGGAAAAAGTAATGAAACAGTTCATCAAATTCACTCTTGACAAACAAATAAATCTTTCTTAAAATAGATAAATAAAAGTATTACAGGAAAACTACTCAGCATAAAAAAAAAAAAAGAGAAACAAAGGATGGTCAGTCTCAGAACACTTTCAGCAAAAAAGTCACAACAGGAAAAAAGAAATGCTTCATTTGCAAGGAAAACATAAGCCACAACCTAAACATTTTCCAGTAAGCTTCATATATGTGAGTCTGGTTTAAGTTCTAAATTCAGAGCAAATTCAGTGTATTTGCCAAGAGCTTTCATCACCTTAAAATCTCTCTGCACTTCACTGCATACATTTTCTGTGTAAGACTTAGTTCCATATCGCACACATTGCTTGCTTTGCAGCATTTTCACTCTCTCCCAAAGTTAGCAGGCCCTTATGAATTTGATGATATGCATGCACAGTATATACACTACACTGCACTATACTACACTTGATCTTAGCCAGAAGACCAAGAAACCCCTCACTACAAGAAAGCCATTGAGGTGCTGGAGCGTTTCCAAGGAAGAGCAACGAAGCTGGTGAGGGGTCTGGAGCACAAGACTTATGAGGAGCAGCTGAGGGAACTGGGGTGGTTTAGCCTGGAGAAGAGGAGGCTGAAGGGAGGCCTTATCGCTCTCTACAACTACCTGAAAGGAGGTTGTAGCGAGGTGCATGTCGTTCTCTTCTCCCATGTAATAAGTGATAGGGCAAGAGGAAACAGCCTCAAGTTGCACCAGGGGAAGTTTAGACTAGATACTAAGAAAAATTTCTTCACGGAAGGGGTTATCAAACACTGGAACAGGCTGCCCAAGGGAGCGGCTGAGTCACCATCCCTGGAGATATTTAAAAGATGTGGCTGAGTCACCATCCCTGGAGATATTTAAAAGATGTGTAGATGTGGTGCTTGGGGACATAGTTTAGGTGGCCTTGGCTGTGTTAGGGTAACGGTTGGACTTGATGATCTTAAGGGTCTTTTCCAACCTAAATGATTCTATGACTCTATGATTCTATACTGCAAACGACTATGTTTAAGGATAAATGGCACGTGATTCATAGAAGCAGACTGAGATTCGAGCTATTTAAATTCAACTTCCATTACACCCATAGAATTATCTACGTAAGTTATGTAAGTTACTGGACTTTTAATCTCTAAGATATAGATGCTAATAGTTATTTACCATTTAGACTATGAGATCTTTAAAGTTATGGACAATTTCTCCCAGTGCTCTCACCCTTAATACTAATAATACACCTGTAATAGTAACAAAAAATAAAACGAAAATTGAGTTACTAAATCTTCACTGATAACATGAAATAAAAGTCAGTAAGTACACGAGTAACTGCAAGGTATCTAAATAAGGGAAGACTACCTTTTCAGGAGGTTATTACATCTGTTTTCAGTTAATTCTAGCTGATCCTGTTTCAGAAGCCCAACAAAAGCAACTTGGTCAAATTTGTACCTGTTTTGCAGGATACATTATGGAGTATGAATAGTAATGATTTAATAATACACTTAATGGCAGTTCTGCTAAATTGATCCTACAGGTTTTTTGAAAAAACTTTAATAGCATTTGAACATCTTTCTTTTATAAATTATCTATTTATATTTAAATTTAAAAGGCACTTGAAGAACTTTTTTTTCCTTTCATTTACCTTGCAGCTTTAAACCAAAATGAAAATTTCACCTAGTTTAATTTAAGGGACACTAAGGCAATGAGATATATATTAGCTGTTTAAAACTGTACCTTTAAGTTATAAACTTCTCAAGGGAGATTCTGCAAAGGATGCTATGAGTGTGTTGCTATGCACAGTCAACTGAACTAAATGCAGATGAAGCAGATTGCTGGCAAACACTTTCAACAATCTGTGAACAATGAATACCAGAGTTTTTTCTTTATTGTCTAGCTTGGCTTTTTACTAATCATTCTTTCTATTCACTTTGTGTTAAAGGTACTAAAGGCGTGGCTATTATCAGAGAAAGATGGAATAAAACTGGTAAATTCCTGCACACTGAAGTCAACAGGATCATTCATTATGTAAGATTTGCAAATGCACCCTGGAGCAATTTAGAGGTACAGACATACATTCATGTGACAGCAGCTTAAAAAAAAATCAACACAGCCAGGGTATCTTTGTATAGTCTTGCTCTTTTCTTTTGGCAAACGAAGAGAAATAGATCTTAGCCCAGCCTGCAGTTAAAGAGGGTCATGAAGGTTAGTTAATCACTAATCGGCTAATTACAAGACTGGCTTAACCATGACTAACTGATAGTATTCTGACTGTCTACGATGTGCATGTTTTCACATCATCTCTATTCTGTTCAGCAACAGTGCAGTCCGTTCTTTAACATGAAACAATTCTTTATTACAGAAGTTACCTTTCTTTCAAATGCATCACCAAAGGATGCTGGCAGTTGAGAAACCATCAGTATTGAATCTATACCCAGCAGGTAAAGCTGCACCCTCTCATTGAAAAGCATCCTTTGGTGGCAACAATGTTATTATAGAGCTACCCTGGGTAATAGCTATCTAGTGACAAATTAACCCAGCTTGGGAGTACAAAAGAATAGCACTGCTTTGAAGAAGAAAAAAAAAGAAAATCAAAATACATCCAAACAGAAGTTCCATTTAACTTATCTTTCCATCAGTACTCTTATGGTAATTTGAAACAGACAATGTTCAGCTCATCAGTTAAAGTGAATAATAAAGTCCGTTATTCAGGCATTCATAATGCATGATAAGGCAGCTCATTAAATATTCCAAGACAGGCTTTCAAGTCTATTCTCTTCAGCAGCATAACATTTTGTTTTTCCTGTTTCTCAGTTCATTTCTGTGTCCTAGGATCTTAGTCCTCGCCAGGTCTGAGATTACGTTTCTTGAAATCAAGTGGCATCTGTAGGATGTAATTTATGAAAAGAATAGACTGAAACATCCTGAAACACAACAGAAGGTTCAAGAAAATGTACCAAAAATTAACACTTCAAACTAAGATTCAGAAAACATAGGATAAAATCTATTTCTAGGCAAGCTGTAGGATGGAAACACAAAAAGGTCTAAAAAACCACCAAAGAAAATGCAAGCAACTCCTCTCTTAGAAAAGCAATTAAGAGTGAAAATATTAATGTCTTTCAGAAAAACAAGCATTCGTTTGTTATATCTGACAGCCTGCCTTTTTTCATATTCTTGGTATTAGTTTCCTCTCAGTTTTGTACATTGGATTTATTCACTTTGAACACCCCTTCAGAAAATAGCTGGAGACAAATCTTGTCACAGAATTTGCAACAGACAGCAACATCCGTTTACACCACACCTTGTTGCTCTTATCATAATAGGCATTTTCTATGCAACTCTCCCAAAAGTCAAAGTTGGGTTCAAGATTCAGAAGATTAAAAGAAAAAAAAACAACTACTTGTGAAAGTACAGTGACAAGACCTAGGATGAGCTACAGAGAGTAAGCACATACCACCCACCAGCTGCAAAATAACTGAGCAGCCACTAACAGAGAAGGCACAGGGCGAACACCCTCCAGAAAAAAACCAGCATTAAACCTATTTCATAGCTAAATATAACCTCATCAAGACTTAAAGGCATGCAAACCTTCGCTTTACAACATGCTGAAGTTCACAGGAGAGATAGAATCAGGTCTTATATTTAAGATACATCCCAAGCACCTTCTGCTAAATTAAATGGACAAAAAAAATCAGTTAGTTAAACCTGTAAAACTCTGCTGCAGGAAACTAGCTCCAGCTCAGATGCCCCTGCAATGCGTTATAGACCTCTGCAGCAATAAGGATGCTGAACTACCTGTGCCTCTGGATCTGACAGATAGTGCCTGTGCCTGCCCACGTTCAGTAAGAGAGATCCAGAGGGCTACAGTTATTCCAGTTAACTTGATTATGTGGCTTGCTTTTGTTTTTTAAATTAAACACAGAAGAGAACATTGATGGCTGCTAGAACTTTTTTACTTGAGCCGTTAAGTTGTTAGAATGGTCTCTGGGCCAAATATCAGTCTCAAAAAAAATTCCTGGGTATAGTTCCCAGGCTATAGAAGAGCCACTACTCTAAATATACAATTTACATATAGCTACAGTGTTTATGGACTAAGTAACTTCAAAATTATGGATTGTACCAGTTGTCCAGTTCCTGAGGACTGAGCAGAAAATCACCCTTTTTGTTTTAGGAATACAGCTATTTTGTGATCTTTTACTTAACACCAAACATACTTACTGTGCATCCGAGGGCAGACAGAATCAGGTTTTGCCATCAATACTTTCTGAAAGATAACAGTGGCTCCCATATTCAAAACAAACAAAAATAGCAATATTTTGAAAATTTAAGTATATACACTTGACCACATCACAAAGTTTTGTGATATCCTAAGTCATGAAATAATTTGAGGGGAAAAAAAAAAAAAAGGATAACACAAACGTATTATTTTACTAACAATAGTTTTATTTTATGCAGGATGTTTCATAAAATTTTGTTTGGACAGCTTATGCACTAGAACTGCTCAGACACAGAAATCTACTTAGATGTAAGACCATACACATTTAAAGCCAAACTCACCCCACTTCCTTCAAGGCCTTTCAGTGGGCATCTAAAGTAAAAGTTTGGTCACCCTTGGCTTTTGAGGATTTACAAAGAGGTAAGCAATGCCTGATTCACCTTTGAAGGTGACACTCACTTTCCATTGATTCTAGAGGGACAACACTCCTTATTTAGGTGTGAAAGTTAAATTACCTAATGTGAGATAGATGAATTCAGGTCATGTTTATAAACACCGCAATACCTTTCTCAGTAAAGACAGTAAAGTAAACGTTGAGTTTACATTAGCATAGATGAAGAAACTTTCAGAAATTATTCTGTGTTAGGCTGGTGTGGATGAAATCAGACTGTTCTACATCACACATAACTCAGCGTATTGTCAGCTCAAAAGATGTATAGATTAGATTAATTTAAAACAGTATCATTTCAGTGATGTGAAACAGCACTTTCCCATTATTACGTAGTTTCTGAGACAGCGCAAGATTACCCATTCACATCCTTTATGAGAATAGTGTAGATCACGTATTAGCAAATTTCTCCTCCCTAAAGAAAATCCTGATATTTGAAACGGTGCTTTGTACATCGTTTTGACAAACATTATCTGTTTGTTTCTATACCTCCTTTTCTGAGTTTATAAATGTATCAGACAGCCTACAGGTAGCTTTAATTAGGGTTACAGAGCAATTAATATTTTTTACATTATTCAAATGCATTTCCTTTTTTCATCAAATAACAATTTGATCCATGACTTGTAGTCCATGATATTTCACACTGAAATGCAATGAAATGGATTTTGAGACTATGAGTCTCCAGACTCCTCACTCAGAAAATAGACCATTCATG
Source organism: Phaethon lepturus (assembly GCF_000687285.1). Taxonomy (NCBI): domain Eukaryota; kingdom Metazoa; phylum Chordata; class Aves; order Phaethontiformes; family Phaethontidae; genus Phaethon; species Phaethon lepturus. The sequence goes on from NW_010548361.1 coordinate 29,889, forward strand.
ATGAGATTTAAACAAAGGTTTTAATCTGAACCAAAGCTAAAAGGGAGTCCAGAGAAAGGAAGGAAAGTTTATGATCGATACTCTGACCATAAAAGTGTTAAGATCCAGTACTTATCCTCTTGAAGAACATAATTTTAGGTGTAGTTAAAAAGAAATCATTTGATAAATTACGTCTAAGTCACCTAAATAAATATCACAGTTTCTAATTATAAAATATTCTGACACGTGGAAGCCAACACATGGGCCGCTCACAAAAGCACTAATTTTTGTAACTTACTGAAATATTGAAGTAACATATTTTTATCCTTAATCTTGAACTGTCCACTTCAAATCTTTTTAGCAAATGCAGTATTATATTCCAGATTATGTATGTTCATGTTCATCAGATAAATAGTGTCTCTAAGACTAATAATGGAAATAATTGACAGTCAGGCAGAGCCAGAACTCCCCTAGCAGTCACATCATTAAGTTTCAACAGCAAGTGAAACCGTTATGGTTAAAAATAAACCTGATCAATGACTGCAGCTTTACAAATCAGTTACCAATAACTTTATAAAACCTGATATGCATTTTTTGCTTGATTTCTATCATTTAACTATTAGAATAGTATTACACTGTCAAATGAATTGTGCCATATATTTTACTTATAACTGAGGATCTTGTGCAGAAAGTCAACCCTGCATCTGAGAAATTAACTGTTCAAACACAAATCTGATGAGGACTGCATGCCAGCTGTGTGCTAAGAGGGTGAAAGGAACCAACTTGGCCATGACACTGAGGCTCATCTCCACAGACATAGCTCTTGGAAAAAGCCTACTGGGAGCAATAGAGGCATTTAGATATGCTCAGAGACTATAGATCCATGCAATTTGATAGAACTCTGAATGCCAAGACCCATGTGCATCTCCCTAGGGCCAATGTCACTTAGTTATGAATAAGTAAATAACTGAAATGTTTTCCTTGGCATTTATTTTTCTTAGGCTTCCCAATATGATTCAGAGATGTAAGCATTTAAATAAAGCCTGCCTTTTATAAATATGTCAGTCTTAGCGCTCTCATAATTGGACAGTTCAAATCACAATATAGTACAAAGATTTACCAACATTTAACAGAGGGAGATAAAGGAAGCAAGTTAAGATAAAGTACTGAGACTAGTTTTCATGAGCATCTTTATGAAAGTGTAACTGAAAATGCCAGAATACTCTTCAATACAATGTACCTAAACAGACATGCTTTTCAAAGAGGTCTAGCAATTCTTAAATTTTACTGACAGCCTTAAACATTACTGTATGGAAAAGGGTCTGTGTCTATGTAGTGACCATTCTTCCTCTGGATGATAGCAACAGAAAAGAATTTTGAGGATAACTCTAGACATCCACAAAATCATTTCATATTATAAAATTGCACTCGTATTCTTCATACATGGAGACAAACTAGTCTCATTGGGAACACTTACATAAGAAAAAAAAAAAAAGATTTATTTAGTGACCAATTTGACTTAAGGTCAGCACAGACCTAAAATTGGAATTTATCTTTCAATAGACAAAGGCAAGTCTATTTTTTACTTTTTTATCACCAGACCTCCACGGTATTCCTGCTTCTCCATTTTATGGATGGTGCCACTGAAATATATTCTTCAAAGTCACAGATCTGCATCTTTTAATGGGCATTCTCATCAACCTTATGCATGTTTATTCAGCTTTCTGCTGTGTCTTGGGTTGCTATTCATACAGGTAGGCCACAATCTCAACACAAAGTCATTTAGCTCCATAGCTGGGATACCTCCTGTCTGGTACTAATTTTGGTCAAGGGTCACGTAACTTATAATCTAAAACTCAACAAAACAATGATTTGCTTGAAAATCGGAGACTTGTCATACCTTAGGCATTCCTACCCTGTTGCTTTCAAAGACACTGCTTTTCCTTTTACATATTTTTAGCATAATGATTTTAATGCATTTGTCCTCACAACAAGATCTAAAAATAAAGAACAGAGTTCTCTTCCACCTTTTTACATTTACATAAGGAACACACAATGCAATGAAATCTGAATAATAGATTATGCCTTCTTTGAACCAGGAAAGTATAGTGCAGAAAAGAAATACTTCCTAAATCTTGCACCTGATTAATGACAGCAACGATGCTATTATGAAGTGCATGGGATACCTTGTATTCCAAAAGCAGCACAGATGATGCTCTTGACAAATGATTCTGTCCACCCTAACTCCTCAAAAACAAACAAAAAATTGGTTTATAGGCTACTGTGGCATACCATATGTCACTTTCAGGAAGGGATTTAAACATCTCTTTCTACTTCTACAAATACACAGTCAGTCTTAATTCTTCCCTTCAGCTGCCCTAGAACATCTGATGGAGAAAAGCCTTTTTGCTTCTTCTGATTCTAGAGTGTAAATCCTGGAAACAGAAGGCAAATGCTGAAACTTACTCTGTCAAATACAGACTGTACAGACACCAATATGTATATTTTTTTTAACATATGATCAAAAATGGCTTCAGAGAGCAGCCAGCTTGAGAGAATGATATTTGGAAACCAAAGTTTCAGTAACATGTCAATCTATATTAACTTGTTTAATATTTCCTTTAGCACAACATTCCACCTAGCCAGGGGTGAGACCTAGGACTAAAGGTGGAAAAAACCTGCTGCTAGTAAATGACAGCTAAGTTATGGTTCGTGAGACCACAAGATATCAATAGCTTTATCACGTTAAATGCCTATTTTGACATACTAATGACTGGCCAAGAAAGAACTACTTTTATCTAGGTCATAATGAGATACTGCAACATGCTCCAAAGGATGTGAAGTGTATGCATGGGAGGGATAAGACAGCAGGGTAAGACAGGGACGTAATAGTAAGATTGGAAGGAAAGGCAAGAACTCCTCTATATTAAAAATCAGCAAGGGTACCTGTAATCTGTACAAAGAAACTCACTGCACTTTTGACATTGTCTAATGCTTACCACCCAAATAAACAGTAATAACATGCATATTCCAATATAATAAGCCAAAACTCTGATCCCAGCTCCCACAAACCAGCTGAAGCGTATTTTACGACAATTCCATTTGTAATAAAAAACAGATGGTAAAGGAAATAGATGTCTCCTTGTGATCTGATTTACACATCTGCAGACATTTACAGTATGCATGCATTTCCAAAGAATGCTGAGAAATTTAAATTGGGAAATAGGAGGGTTTTTTTCTTCACGGGCATGTGCCAACAAAGAGTGTGACCCAAGAAGAAAATAAGCTGTGACAAAGACACATCTATCCTATCAAGCCTATCTGTTTCCAAACCAATATCATATTATAGCACCATGTAAAAGAAACACCAGTCATGATAAAAACCAGACAACTTTGGAAATAGTTTACTGCAGAGAAACATCACTCAAATGTCAGGTGGCTAAGGGATGGGTGATTTTCAGATTTCTCCCCTCTTTGAAAGAAGACCTGCAGTTAACAATGGCAGTCCTTCAAAATTCATTATACAGAAAAGCAAAACATCCCTCAGCAACACAGACCTGGAGATTTATTTAAAATCTTCTGAATCTCAGATGGCCATTTTATGCAGACATCAACAATAAGCCATTGACAATGACATCAAATATTTGTACTGGCCTCAGTGAAATTATGCACCAGAATCAGCAGAGAAATGTGTTACAACAAAAAAGGATGGAAGAGTATCACTCAAAAAGAGAAAAACCTTGCAGAACCTCTTAGTCAAGAGGTACAAGACAAATCAGTGCAAGGAGCCAAGACGTTAACAATCTTCAAAATTAAATTATGTTGAGGCAGGTCAAAACTACACAAAATCTTCTCCAAATTTAACTGTTTGTTTGGAAGGTCTTGTTAGTTTCTTAGATTTTTGTCCTATTTCTTTTCCTCTGTGTAGTTTACTTCAGGCTCACGTTGTACCACATTGTCAGGAGAAGGAAGTATTCTCTTCCATCGAAGCACAAAACCCAACATAAATGCCACATCTCTGAGCCGAAGGGATGACATACTAAAATAATATTCGATATCCACGTCATTCCAGTCCTGGCCTGTCTGCTGAGACTGTAAATAAGGAACTAGATTCACTCAAATGTTCTGTTTCCTCCTACTGCAGGGATGCTGAACAGCCTTAAACCTCATCTTATTTTTACTTTGCACCACTCTAGTGACCAGTGAGAGACAGACAGAATGCATCAGTAAACCTGTCCAAGTGGTGTAATTATCACCACTGGGAACTGAGCCAGTTTAACCAGTTTAATTTCATATAAGCCATCATACAGTCATCAGATGGTAAGTACTTTCAGGAACTATCCACTTGGGCTGGAGTCAAACTGGTGAGCTGGAGGTGAAAAGCTCCATATTCTATTACTAATCCCCTGAGCTATAGAGTCCCCAGCTGGTAGTTCTGTAAAGGTTCACACAAATTTTTTTTTAAAGGCAGCAAAAGTAGTTACAAGTTTGTTTTTTTAAAAAACAAACAAAAAAACCCCAACAAAAACCCTCACACTTGCAATAACAACTATTTTTTTCTTAAAATAATCTCTTTGAAAGTAGCAGACTGTACACATTTTACAAGAATAAACAAACTTCTCTAATATTTATCCACAAACTGGGAGTCAGAGATCATTAGTGCAAATTTCTGCTGACCAGCAGCATTTATTCTATAAACTTTGGGTATCCTAAGTGGTCCATTAGAGAACAACAGATATCTTCAATCCGTCTAATCTCTTCATTGGGCATGTTTTGTTTCCAGGCGTGAATGCTACTTGGTGAAATTTCCCCTTCATAAGGAAGATAGAAAAGACTGGTGGAGGTGGCAAATAATATTTGGTTTAAGCTAGCAGGAGGAAGAGGAATACCAAGAAAAGCAAAAATTGTTTCAGCCGTCTTCTGAGGAAAGCTTACGATATCTTCAAACTTGACCAGCTGATAATTTGTTGGCTGTAGGTCCCCATTTATTCTCAGTGCTGCTGCTGTGTTTGTTAGCCATAAATAGGACAACACAGAAACAGCGTTTGAATTAGAATTTGAAAGTTCTTTTCTTAACGATTCATATTCAAAGGCATAGCCTTCATTTAAACTACATTTGCCTTTACCATTCTCCCCTTTAAACATTGCAGCCAAGTGTTGTGGAACATTTTTCAAGGAGTAAAGGCTTGGCTTATTTTTGTACAACATTGAATAGATCCATGCCCGTGGGTCCCTTACTACATATAATGCTCTCATTGACGGTCCTAGGATTTCCTGGAAAAAGGGAAGCTTTAATGTCCAGCTCCCACTACTTAAACTAAGCACAGGTCGTGCATTAGGATAATAAATGAGATGCCTTCTCAGTTCCCTAATATATTCAGCATCTTTATCTTGACTCCCTCTTGCCCTGCTTCTTTGCTCTGACAGTGATTCTCTCTTTTTGGATCTTTTCTTTTTGTCCTTGCTTATGGCAGAATGCTGAGCAGTTTTACTTCTACTGGTTTCATATAAGTGAATGTTTTGTAAATGTAACTTTGTGCCTCGAACTAGAGACTGGATCCACCCTTGGATAAGATGAAAATGACCATTCTGGACATCAGAAACTTTCCATTCACATGGATCTACAAAGGAATCAATTTCAAATTCCGTCTCAGGAATTTCGAGATAGGGTGTAGGTATCCTGACATATAAGAAGTCACTGCTATTGAAAAAAAGCTGTTTTAAAATTTCTGCACCAGAAGCGGGAAGTGAAGTAATGATAACATCTGGCAAAACAACAGGGTTTCCTTCTAATTGTTTGGCTTTATTGCCTTTATCATGTTCTAGCCTTGTCATGTCACTGCTCCATTTTGCACAGATGGGCTGAGTACACATGCTCCACACATCCACCAATTCAATAAGCCACAGTGTGACAACCAGTATCAAGATCCAACGCAACATTTTACTGAAGGATATGTAAAACCGCCACTGAAAAGCCAGTATGACCAAACTAACACCCAAAATTAACCCTGCAATTATGTTCACTTTGAATCCAAATGGGAAAATCACCCTATTATTTTTTATCTGTTTTTCCACAGATTCAGTACCTAGACCAAACTTGATCACTTTGTTTTCGTGAACTACTTTGGCAAAACCTCCAAATCCCAAGTAATCAAACCTCGTCTTTAAATTCTGATATTCAGTCACAACAGAGATGATATTTTCAGTGTTGTTGACACTGAGTGAAATCTGAAATCCAGATTTTGCATTATCTATGAGTCTGCAGTTAGAAACATTGACATATGGGCCATAGAAAAGATAAACAATCCTTGTAAGCGTGTTTTTCATTGGAAAGGTAACATTTACAAACTGAGTCCATCGCTTTTTGAATTCAGCAGCTTGTTCTGCCTCCTGTATCCTAGCAACAGGACTACTCCCATGATAATCAAACCAAAACATCTTGTAGTGGGCATCCCACACATCCATCATAGCTCCATTGTATTTGTTCTTAAATTTATAGGGTATGTATTTGAAATCAATGTCGAGATTATGAAAAAAGGCACTGACGGAATTAAGAGGAGAGTCTTCCTCCTTTTCAATATGGTCTACTACTAACAGTGTCTGAGAATTTAAGAGCAGCAAAACGCGATACACGCTTTTCAATTTCATTGCTGATGTGTAAGCAGATACCGCCTCACCACTCACAAACATCATATCTCCAGCCTGGGAGGCTGTTATAATTTCTCCAGTTGAGTCTCCAACCTCATCACCAATCCACTTCAGCCACTGGGCACACTCACCAAGCTGTCCCTCCCAAGGCTGGTTGCACTGGCTCGTAGGAGATGGAGCAAAGACCAAGACATTATTCAGGTGGCTGAGTTTAGGTCCATAAAGAGCCTCAGATACAAACACCTGTCCATTGGGAGCAAAAGTGAAAGAGTTCTGATCGGGGTGTTCATGCCCCGGATTGAAACTTCTCCACCCATCAACCCAGGCATATGGTTGAAAGTGAACAATATCGTAGACAGCACGTCCACCGAGTTTTCCAGACTTAAAGGACACAAAGGTGTTTGTCTGACTGTTTGGCAATCCAGCCCCATAAGTAACAACTCCCCAGTTAGGAAACACATGCATTTTAGCAGTACTGTAGTCAGGAGGTGGCTGAGGAGTGATTTCGGCAGCGTACCATATAAATTCAGTGTGGAGTGTGCTCCACCTCTGTGCAGTGGACGGCACCATTGGCCCATCCTTGGGTCTGTGTTTTCTAATCTGCTGTGCTAGCCAGTTGCCAGCCCCATTCTTCATGATAAACTTATCCAAGAAAACCAGTTGGCTCTCAGGACCATAAAACCAGTTGTAATTAGAATCTGCTACGCCCACAGTCCTCTGAAAGCCTGGTAACAGAGTGGCATAGTAAAACCAAAAGTGCATTTTAAGCCAGTTATTTTCCAAGTTGTTAATACCAAAGTGGCGCTGGGCCAGGAAAACATACTGGGTTACTGACTTGGCTGTGTAACTCCCATAAGCTACTCCCTCATCCAAAGACCCATCCACAATATGATTGAGCAGAAACATTGTTTTCTCCATCACATCAACAACAGTGTGTTTCCAAATATTTGCTTGAGATCCTCTATCCACCCCTGCAACTAAAGCCCCAATAAGCAAAGCAAGCATATTGGTTGCTTGGTGATTATGGAGAAGCTGCTTTCCCCAGGAACGAACCTTTGAGTACTCATACATTTCCTCGCTTACAGACCAGATCTTCTCCAGGTATTTTTGCTTTCTCTCATTTTCCAGTGAATTATACAAGAAGTCAAAAGCAGTGGCAAATCCTGTTAGGGAGTGACCGAGTGGCACTTCATCTCCAGGTGCATTCTCAACCAACCAGTTTTTGTAGCCAGCCATTCTATCCATATATTCTAGGGCAAAATCAAATGCAGTTTTATCTTCAGGGCACAGCAAACAATAAAATGCTAGAGGTGGCAGATTGTTACCATAAATCTCATTCCACTTTGCAGCAAAATCAACATGCTTGGGTGGAGGTAGGTAGTATAATGGGTTGGATAGCATAACCATCACTGCATTTCTGATGGCTCTAAATAGATGGGAATGGCTTGTATGAGCCTTCTGCCTCAGTGCGTGGACATCTTCAGCATCAAAATACAAGCTTGGATGAAGAACTGTTTTTTTCAGCTTCTGTTCAGCACTAAGACCTTCAAGTCGCTGTTTTTCGTATTGATCTACATTTTCTACGAAAGTCACCCAATCAGAGTAATTGCTTACAGATTCTTCAAAAGTCAAGACCGCAAACATCATTAATGCTAGAAATAAAGTATGCCCCGTGAACACCAGAGCCATGATCCATTAGGCAGCTCTTCTTCCCCAGGCATGCATCTCCTAGCAAAACACACTGTTTAGATATCAAACTTGGATCCAGTTAGTACAAAAATGAACATCTTAAGGCATATTTTTAAGAGAAAAGACTTAGCGTGTACTGTGCATTCTAACAGATACTCTAAGATATTACTTGTAATCTGAGCTACGACACTGAAATTAACAAGGCTCTTGAAAACTTGAATCTCAGGTGCCTTGTCTGTTCACGCTTTTCTCAAACACAACACTACAGCATAAATACTAAACTTAGGGAAAAAGTAAAATCTCTAAGATATGCATATAAAACAGGTTGACAGTGCAGTGTAAGAGACTGAAACACTCTCTCTTGATAACTTGAAAAACTTCGACTTGAAAAAAGGAATCGGAGTAATACATTTACTTTTTTAAAAAGCTTTCAATCAGGTCAAATTCCACTTCTAGAGCTGACAAAAACTCCGCTGATCACAAAGCGATAGAATTTATTCAAAACAATGTGTTATATTTGATGAAATAGGGAATTTACAGAACTTGGAAAACAGACTCCAAAACTGAAGTTATTGTCTTCAGCCTTCCTCTTATCTCAATTTCCCTACACAGTCTTTCCATCTTTCTCTTTTGGAACTCATGGGAGAGTGGGGAGGAAAAACATTAATTAAAAAAAAAAATCAACATAGATCCTCTATTAGCTCTTTTTGATGAAACTGCAGTGTTTTTAACCACTATTCCCCTCTGTTTGTGAAAAGTGTGTCTGAATTAATAGTCATAGAGTATAGACATATATTCAAGTCTTCTTTCATCTTATCTTCAGCAAATGATGCCCAATTTTTGCCTCAATGAATCAGATAATCCTGCTCCTTTCATTATGATGCAAAACGAAAACATGTGAAAGAGGCAGAAAGCCAATACTTTTTTGTTAAAAGAGCAGTTTTGGGTTTCCTTCCACTTTGCATGTTGGTTCTTTCTGTGGAAACAGAAACAAAAGTTCTCTGAAGCTGTATACATGTCAGAACATATTTAAAGTACTTAACAAAGTAATGCTTTCTAGGAAAGATGAGTTAATACACTGTTCCTTTTATAGATTTTTTTTAAAGGAGCATTTTCAAAGTTCCACAAAATTTTATCTTTGGCAAAACAGAAATTCAGATTGGCTACTTCAGCTCGCTTTATTGCACCTTTTGCTGAGCGACTAAAAGGTCTCTGGGCATATTTTCCCGTTACGCTATCGGGAGCTACCCAAGGAAATAAATCTGAAAGACTCCACCAAAATTAAATGGAGCTCAAATTAAAAATAAAATAAAAGTATACGTCTATATAAACCACACGCGTGGTTCTGCCGGGGAAATGAAGGCGTGAAGAGCGAAAGCAGACAGACCGCCCCCCGCCCCCCACCCCGGAACGAAGCCTGGCAGCG
>NW_010548362.1:0-23000 GCF_000687285.1 Phaethon lepturus
ATAGACTTGTGTGTATCCAGGTGGCTTAACACATCTTTAACTGTTTTCTGCTGGATTATGAGGAGTTTATTGTGCTCTCCATCCCCATCTTCCAGCTCAGGGGGCTGAATACCCTGCAGATACCTGATCTGGATATTAAAGACTGAGGCAAAGAAGGCATTAAGTACCTCAGCCTTGTCCTCATCCTTGGAGACAATGTTCCCCGCCATATCCAGTAAGGGATGGAGGTTCTCCTTGGCTCTCTTTTTGTTGTTAATATATTTGTAAAAGCATTTTTTGTTATCCTTTATGACCATGGCCAGATTGAGTTCTAGCTAGGCTTTTGCCTTTCTAATTTTGTCCCTGCTTGACCTCACGAGATCCTTGTACTCTTTGAGTACAAGGATCCTTCAAGGATTCTTCAAGGATTATTTCTTTCAGTTACAGTAATTATAGATATTACCCGTGTCAAGAATGAGTACTACAAGAAATAAGATGTGTGTATGGCTGGTGTATCTTTAAATTCAGAGGCAGACAGAGCAAAAATAAGGAGAAAAAAAAAAACAGAGCTGAGCACAGAACCCTGGCTAAAACTCCTTCACTTTATTCAAAGTGGCTTATTTGGCTACTTTACCATAATCATCATTCAAAAATGAATTGAACAAGGCTGCTGCTGCTGAGGTAATGAGTTAGATAGCCATAAACCATTTTTTTGACAGAACTTAGGATGCCAAATTGTGTTTTTAAAAGTTCCTGGAGTCAGTTTCCATGTGCTTCTGTAGAACCACGTAGACAACTCTATGTTTCTAAAGATTCATTCTTCACAAAATAAAGCATTCTTTTACAATGCATATCTATTCAGAAGAATGTAATGATGGCAGTTACAAACAGGACTCAGAAGCTCTTAAGTTATGTATTTTTTAAGTAACAAAACCTTCCAAAAGAGCCTGCAGTTAAACTTTATGCCTATGCAACACACCTGCTCCCTTCCCTCGCTAAAAACACTCGTGAAAAAACCCACACACATCTCACCTCTGTGCCCAGCAAGATCATGAAGCAGATCCTCCTGGAAACCATGCTAAGGAGGTGATTGGTGACAGCCAATATGGCTTCACTAAGGGCAAATCATGCCTGACAAATTTGGTGGCCTTCTATGACAGGGTTACAGTGTTGGTGGATAAGAGAAGAGCAACTGACCTCATCTACCTGGACTTGTGCAAAGCATTTGACACTGTCCCGCATGACATCCTTGTCCCTATATTGGAGAGACATGGATTTCCAGATGGACCACTCAGTGGATAAGGAATTGACTGGATGGTCACACTCAAAGAGTTGTCCAAGTGGAGACCATTGATGAGTGGCATTCCTCAGGGGTCCGTATGGGGACTGGCACTGTTTAACATCTTTGTCAGCAACATGGACAGTGAGATTGAGGGCACCATCAGCAAGTTTGCCAATAACACCAAATTGTGTGGTGCGATCGACACGCTGGAGGGAAGGGATGCCATCCAGAGGGATGTGGACAAGCTTGAGGAATGGGTCTGTGTGAACCTCATGAGGTTCAACAAGGCCAAGTGCGAGGTCCTGCACATGCGTCAGGGCAGTCCCAAGCACAGATACAGGCTAAACAGAGAATAGATTGAGAGCAGCCCTGCCAAGAAGGATTTGGGGATGTTGATTGATGAGAAGCTCAACATGACCCGGCAATGTGCGCTTGCAGCCCAGAAGGCCAACCGTATCCTGGGCTGCATCCAAAGCAGCATGGCAAGCAGGTCAAGGGAGGTGATTCTGCCCCTCTACACTGCTCCCATGAGGCCCCACTTGGAGTACTGCATCCAGCTCTGGTGCCCTCAGCACAGGAAAGACATGGACCTGTTGGAGTAAGTCCAGAGGAGAGCCACAAAATGATCAGAGGGCTAGAGCACCTCTCCTATGAGGACAGGTTGAGACAGTTGGGGTTGTTCAGCCTGGAAAAGAGAAGGCTTCAGGGAGATCACCCTATCAGAAAGCTGGAGAGGTTCTTTTTACAAGGGCATCTAGTGACAGGACCGGGTAATGACTTTAAACTGAAAAAGGGTAGATTTAGATTAGATATAAGGAAGAAATTCTTCACTATGAGGGTGGTGAGAGACTGGAACAGATTGCCCAGAGAAGTTATGGATGCCCCATCCCTAGAAACATTCAAAGCCAGGTTGGATGGGGCTTTGAGCAACCTGGTCTAGTGGAAGGTCTCTCTGTCCGTGGCAGGGTGGTGGGAACTAGATGATCTCTAAGGTCCTTTCCAACCCAAACCATTCAGTGATTCTATGATATGATTCTACGACATCTTCTCTGACATAATTAATAACCATTGAAAGAAAAATCAGACTGCATACTGAAGCTCACAATAGTCCAAATTAAGTAACAAGAAGAAAGATAATTTGTCTTCTTTCTCTACTTCATTGTTAGTATACATCTGAGTAGATAAAAAAATCTTTATCTTGATTGATACTGTGAAATAGATAATATTTTTCATTAAAGTGCAAAGAAAAAAAATAGATATTCTTAAGTCAAAATAAAATCCCATTTCCTTAGCAGTAGTTTCTCCTTTGTAGCATAATGAAGCCCAAAGATTAATAGGACTTTATCTTCACTATAGGAATCAAGTGTATTTGATTATGCATATGAAGAATCACACTTGCTAATGTGGTATTTACCAGGACTCTATTGAAGATATGTTCAGTAGTCTAATCAGGAGCATGCCAGGAAGTCCATTTGAAAGCAAGCCTTTTAATAACTAGCTGTCATAATAACTAGTAACTAATAATTGCCTATGAGGTTGTAGTCAGCAGAGGGGTTACTCTTCATATAAGTTTACATTTAGAATTCCTGAAACAGCTTTATAAGTCTTTTTCCAAGAATTGTATTACAAAGTTTTTCTTTTGGTTAGTAAAAGCTAATAACTTGTAATGCAAAGATACTGAAAGAACTGCAATATCTGCCACAGAATATCCTTTCCAAGAAGTTTTAGCAAAAACCTCTCACTTGGAATGTAAGATGTTTTAGGTATTCAGGCGTGGAATTAATACATAACAAATTGGAAAAAAAACCCAAAACAAAACCAAAAAAACCAACCCAACCAGAATTACAGAATAAGGAATTAAAGCTCTCAAACATTTTATAAAAGCAGAGAGAATGAACATGATATATGCCAAAGTACAGTTCAAGACGTCAGCCTTTCTATGTAATAAATATAATCTCTAATTGAGAAATCAAGACCAGGGCTTCAAAAGAGTTGAGTCCTATTTAGCAATTGATGAGAACTCTTGATTTGGAAATTTTAACTTTGATACCTGTCTATGTAACTGGTGAACTATGAAAGACCACTAGTCAGAGAAAACAGATGGTATGAGAAGAGGAATCCGTGTTTTGCAGTCAGCCTAATCAATAACTATCTGGACAGCAGTAAGTGATTCAAACCAAAATGTTTCAAGCCTTTTAAAAGAACAGTTACCACTACCACCCTCCTGCCCAAAGGAGAACGCATATATCAGCACCTATTTATTAACTTGCAAGTTGGTTTCTTGTCTTGTAGCCCTCTAAAGCATTTCATGGGTATTAACTTGTACATTGTTCTGCTAAGTGCTTTCATTGGTTTGTTTAGTTTCTTTCCCTTGACGCTGCTGGTTTCTCTTCATGCTACTCTGCATCAGTTCATGGAGATTCACAGTACAACACTTCTTCCTCTTCCTCTTCCTCTTCCTTTTCATTGTCGTCGTCGTCGTCGTCGTCGTCTTCTTCTTCTTTGCCTGAGTCTTCTTTTGTGGCAGAAGATGAAGATATCTCCTTTTTCTTCATAAAGGTCTCTCTGGTCGGTAGCAACCTTGTAGTAACTGCAGAACAGCTCACAAGAAACTACTGCCTTTGGTACCCATATTCTGCTATTATATTTTTGTACATTGCCTTGAGTCTGCAAAGGTTTTAATTCATATGACTCACTATCTTAGCACATTTTCTGTTTGTGTTTTCTTCACAGTGTTTATAATCAAAGATTCATAATACACCTATTTTTAACATTGGTAGTTACTTAATCAGACATTTCTATGCTTTCTAGTGAAGACCTTTTTTTTAATACACTAATGCCAAATAGGGATTTTTAAAAATTATTTTTATGCCGTTTTCTACAAGCCTTTATATTATGGCTATCTTTGATATAAATAAGCTTTAAAATTTAGTCTAGGAAAAACATATTAACTAATAATCAGGTTACTGTCTGATACCATATGCTATATCACATAAATGCATACATGGAGGCTAAAAGGCAGTGTGAGCTAGGAGAGTGTAAAATGTTTACAACATCTTATAACCATGATGCAAGCCATGGAATTATTGCTTCAGTAAGAGCACCAAAAACAATCTACTTGTATGCAATCAAGACACAACTTCAGGTGACAGTACAAGCACTCCATGACACAGAGGTAAATGGACAAATGGCAGGTCTAGCAATGCACCCTGTGATTTCCTTTCCACGAGGAGCCTGATTGAGTGAGTTTTACACCTCCATGTGTGGAGCATAGATCTCTGTCTTTTACAACAGGTCTTTAACTGGCATTTTGCTTTCTGCAGACATGGGTTTCTTTGAAAATTCAAAGGGAGCGCTTCCCATCGTTTTTTTTACCTAGTCTTAAAACTAAGTGGATTTCTTGCTTCTCTATGTTTCTGAGGTCTTGCCAATTACAAAAAGCTTATATAAGAAGATAGAATGAGTGTAAAGGCTTAAACCACAAAAAATCATAATCTGAATCATTCATAGTCCATAAGAAGATATTAAAGAACTCTGGAAAGGATCTTAGGGATTATTAAAATAACACATTTCTATAGATACAGTCCATTAAATCCCTATTTAAAGCCCTAAAAAGCTTCTTTTTCAAGCACACCATAATATAAAATCACTTGGACAAAGTCTTTTGGACATATTTTCAGTTTAAAATGGATTTTGGACTAAAAGCATCAGCTTTAAGGGTGATGTTTCAACATTCACATGGAATGCAGATAAGTGCAAGATAGTCCTGATGATGATTTTCAGTAATTGTAATTGAGCTTAAATTAAAGTGAGTCCCAGTTGTAAATGACCACTGACTAATTTAATTTAATTAATCCTGTCTATTAAACTTTCACTCATGCTTGTTTTTAAGAACTAAATTAAAAGTTAAATTTCTTAAGTAGTTCAGAGCTGAAATGACAAGTGGAACTCTGACTCTTTTTCCCCAAATATGCGTTTAGTAGAGTTAATGTATTTTATCTCTGACTGCACAGTCACTGTAGTTCTATTCAAAACTCATAAAACTATTCACACAGGTCTATCAGCAGTAGCTGTGAGGAGCAAGGGTTTCTACAAAATACTTTTGAACAGCATGTTTCCAGATACATTTAGTTTCCAAGAATAAAAATTTTCCACCATCTTAACCACAAGAAATATAAAACTTTTTAAATTACGTCATTAAATCATATGACCAGGGTTAGAGAAGTTTGCCAGTCACTATTCAGCAACAATCTGTATTTTGTGGCAGTCTTTGTGTAAATGCTGAGATAGTACTCTAAATGAAAGCAAGGGAAAGAAATAATTTTTACATGTACCTTTCTTTAAACTCCTTTGGTTTCTCTAGACTTTTCTGATTCTTTCCTTCAATCATTTCAGAATTGTTTTGATCTTCTGTAGTCTCTTCAAATGTCTTAAAAGATAAAGAACAAATAAATACTAAAAAAAAAAGAAAAATTATATATACATGCTGCAAATATTTTCTAAACCTGATGAATCAGTGCACAGTAGTACAGTTTTTGTAACTAAGATGGTTTGAAGAAATAACCAAAACAAGGTTAAAGAGAGGCAATGTTTTTTGTTGGACCAACTGTAACAACTGGAATAAACACAGAAGTTTTTGAGCACAGACTCTAAATATCTATTCAGAACAAGGAGCTCCTTACATGGTCTCCTTCACAGTTATAAATAAATTCACCACATCCCTTCTTACTGTATGTTTATTCAGCACATACCACATTAGGAACTTTAGTCTCTAACTATAAGTGTCAAACAGTATCACAAAATATAAATAGAAAACACCACCTGTGCACAATATGCTTCTATCAGCATGAGGCTGGCTGAAGTGGACATGGCTGACACAGCAGTAAATGGAGTCCTTGATCATCTGGTAAAAGTGTCCAGACGCAATACTATAAAAACTTACCAAATTCTTTACAAGATTGGCCCACTGGGCTACACAAGCTTAGGAGAGACCTTTTACCTCCCAGCAGAGGAGTGGGTCAAAGTGCCGTCCTGATAATGTCCTTTTTTTTGAAAACTATTCCGTTGGGATCAGAGCTGCTTCTAGTCACCAGAACTGTACTGATCTCCTGTCTAAAATCAGGCAGTTTTACCTCTGAGTATTATTTACCCACACATTTATTTGGGAGGGGGTAAAAAAAAAAGGAGAGATATATATATTTTTCTTATTGTAAAGCATATTTAGTTAAACACATTCATGTTAACAAAACCTTATAAACCAGTAGGACCTGTGAAAGCTGTTTACTCAAGCCCTGGGGCTCACTGAGGAATGGCCCTGCTATATTTTGAAGTGTATTCTCTGGCCCTCTTGAGCTAGCACGAAAATCATCATGACACATTGCCTTGATGGAGCTTATGGTGTAAACTGAGGTCAACAGAAAGCAAGCTTTTAAAGCGTTTACATTCATGGACCCCTCTTCTCTAAGAAAACATATGTGATGATATAGTAACATAATTACTAATACTGCAATCATCCTGTTGGTCCATGTGCTTGAAAATACAGTACTTTTTTTACATTTCATAAAATACAATGGTGGTATATATAACTACTTATGGAAAATGTATTTATATAAAATAAAATTAAAATAGTTACCTTTTTTAAATAATTTATTTTCATTTCTAATTCCTCTGCTTCTTTTTGTAGTTCAATGGATTCTTGTGTAGCAACTGCAGCAAGCTTTAACATTTCATGTGTTTTTTGCCTCGAAGAAGCACTTTCATGTTACGGAATATATATTGCAGCATTACTTTTTTCAAGCAAGGGATACTATCAGATCCCTCACACCCCTATGCCTTAAGGCAAATGCTAGAGGAACAGGAAGCGCTGACAAACCTACATTTCTTAGACAAGTCTTCCAATCTAATTTCATTTAGGCTTCTCCTCCTTAATGAAACATTTTGACTGATATGCCATTAAGTGAAATTTTATTTTCTTTCCTTAAAATGCTGCCATAAATTTAAACTGAAGAGTATTATTGGACCTTCAATTTTCTCACAGAGAAATGCCAATGCTGCCCCTCTAAACATAAATATATAAATAACTACTATACTTTTTAACAGAAAGTTATGAAAAGTAAATATAAACTTGCCTATAAACTGCATAAACATCAAGGATACATCTGTAAAGCCCAATCATTTAAGGATTTAAAAGGAACAGGCTCTGCAGAAATAAAATTTCATTTCAGATCACTAATTCACAGATCCAGTTTTAAATAAAAGATAAATTAATAGATCAGGAGCATTTATCTTTACTTAGCATACATAACAGAAATATCAGTATAACAGACAGTAATGTCATTAAAAACAGCACCAAAATTATACAAAAAATAAATTTAAAATTTTGAGAGTCTTGTTCTGACGTAATTCTAGGACATTTTTACCCCAAGAAGTCCCATGGGAAAACCTCTCCCCATTACATTCATGGGTTGGAGTAATGAATATTAGTACGTATACTCTAAATTCTTGTTCAAAGTCTCAGTTTGCTACAGAATTTTTTCCTTAAAATTGTGTAACAAAGAGAAGACCTTTTTATTAGCTTAAGAGAAACTGTCGAAAATTGATTAGAGGATTTCTGTGCAGCACGTTTAACATGCAGTGCACTATCAACAGATCCTACTGTAAAAGCATTGATAATAGTAGTACCCAGAATATCCAAGCAAGCATCTTCTTTCCATTTATATTTTTCAGACTGTTTCAAAACTCTCTTTTGGATTTCTTCAAGCTCTTTCTTTTTTTTGTAATACTTCTGTGCAAGAGCAGTTTCTGCATATTTTTCACGGTGTTGCTTCAAAATCTCTTTATACTGGGTTATGTAATCCTGATACATTTTCCTATAAAAATACATGTAATTTAATTTTTTTCACATGAAGCCATTACTTATAAGGAAAAAAACTATTGATTTGTGGCATCAGCTCAATTAGATTTGCTGCTGTCCTGGAAAAAAGTCAGATTATATTTAATATACCACTATTTGGCTCTAATTTTTATCTTCCAGGTATTTTCAAGGAAGACTATTCTGTAACAAAGAATACACTCATCACATAAAAAACAGTCAAACCTCATTGTTCTGAAAGGAATGTAGACCATACTGTATCCAAAGGCAGCTTGGCAGATGACAGGGTTTTTTTTCCCTGTATAATTATAATGAAACTCACTGCAGGCCAAATTCTCTGTTTGTGTATATTGGCACAACTCCACCAGTTTCAGTGGAGATGTATCAAACTTACAGTAAAAAAGAATTTGGCCTAGCATCCCATATTTAGAGCAGCTTGGTGCATCACTGGACCAAGAGCTGCCTCCAAGGAGATGCTGAGTAATCTATGTCTGACTCAGGGAAGCCTTAAACACACATATTAGTCACACCAAAACAATAGGACGATTCATGCTTAAGGTTAAGCACTTAAATGTTATACTTAAATGTTTAACTGGCAAAGAGACAGAATGCTCAGCTTCTTGTAGGACTGCGCTCTAAATTAATGTTACACTAACATAATTTCATTGACATCATGTGAGTATGTAGCTACAAATTATTAAAGTAGGTAGTATCAATTAATGTTCCGAGCATTTTAAAAGTCTAAATTGGCTTTTGAAAAAATTGTACTATGGAAACAAACAAATACCATAACAAGTAATAGGATGCAACTCATCACATAAAGCTGAAAATTGATCAATATTATGTTTGGAAAGGAGAGAAAGAAAAGAGCTGTTGCACAGAACAGCCATCCTCTTGTGTTAAATCAATGACAGTGACTATATTGGAAATGTAGTCGGGCTGAATGCCAGGCTAAAAAGCACATTCAGTGCATAAAGTTCTGAATGTACTTATTTTTCTTCCTAATTTAAATATTTAGAATTTGATGAATGCACATCTTACTGATTTGAATATATCATCAAATGTTTTGGTACAGAGGTGCTATATCTGAAAAGAGCACTTTTGTAAAATATATTAATTTAATTTATCTTATGATTTATAATCATGATGTCATATAATTAAGCTCAGGAAAACAGATCAAACACTTTCATGTTGGAATTGAAACTAGTTATCTAAAAAAGCAATTTAAAAGTAGTGCTTCTTTGGTTTGTCAGTTCAAATTAGTAAAAGCCAAAATGGCTTAATCATATACTCATAGAAAGCCAATTTAGCCTTATTTTTCACCAAATATAGAGCTCTGAACAGGAAGAAGAGAGATAAGCTATTAACTGAGTTAATTAACTCTACCAGGCATGCTATTTCTGTTATCTCAGACAACTGGCAAAAAGAACACTTACAAAAGAACCAAAGCCAACATCTTCAATTACTTAAAGTTACGTCTCTAAATTGGTATTTAGATGCCTAGATGGATCTGCCTTGGTTTTTTCACCATAGGGCTAACCAACCTCTTCCCCTCCACAAGCAGATCAGTAAGGGTTAAACAACCTCTCTAAAATGAATATCAGTTTTATCTGAGTGTTAAATAGAATCTCAGATGGTTAATTTGACACACAACATTTTAAATATTTCAGTGAAAATCTTCAGGGACTGTTCCTTATTCCATTGAATATAGGCAGCTACATTCCACAACTAACAATTTTTTTTAATGCAGAATCTAATTAATGAAGCTGAAACAACTGAAATGCCACTTAGTGAACAGAATTGAATTTGCAGTTAATACTAACTAGGATCTTACCCACAACAGGTCTTACAATGATTTTCGACCAGGCTTTCCTTAGCCACTCATCCTATTTTTTCAGGATCTAATATTGAATTTGCATGCTTTGTGTTTATTTTTTAAAATATTCAGCAATATACAAAAACTTGATTAGTATATTCTAATAATCATATGCAATTTATAGTCACAAATAAAGAAAAGCACAAAATTATCTGAATGCCTCTAATTTTCATCTTTCTTAGTTCATATAAGGCTTAGGTTCAATGAAATGATACTTCTGAAAAAAAAACATAAAACCTGAGTATCTTTTAAAAAGTCTTCCCAAACCTGAATATCTGAAACTATTGAAATTGCAGTATACCTGAATTCATGTCATACCGATGGCAAAAAAATCATTTGTAGATAAAACTTACATATGCTTTTGCAAATATGTTCTCATATTTGATATTTCTGCCAAAGCTGAAACATTCATTACCTTTATTTCAGAGGGCTTGAATAATGTTCTGAAAATTTATACTAGTCATTTGGGAAGCAATT
The DNA here is from genome assembly GCF_000687285.1 of Phaethon lepturus. Lineage (NCBI taxonomy): Eukaryota > Metazoa > Chordata > Aves > Phaethontiformes > Phaethontidae > Phaethon > Phaethon lepturus. The sequence continues at coordinate 10,486 of NW_010548362.1, forward strand.
AAATTTGAAGAAGCCATATTTTATACTATTCCATTGGTAACTACAAAGTAACATATGACCTCATAATAATGTAAACTGAGAATTATTTTAATTACTCAATCACTTTTATCATCCTGAACAGTTTACAACTTTTTGAAGCAGACTGAACTATCCTTGCTGATCAGTTTAGACAGGTTAATAAGCACTACTGCCAGAAAGCTCATGTCACATGATCATAGATACCTCTCATTTTCTATAGCTTCTTGTAAAGTTTCAAGTTCATTTTTCAAATATTCTTCATGCTTGCTAAGAATTATGTAGGTGGGTTTCCAGCTGTGGAGAAAGTACAAAAGGGAAGGCATATAAGTGGTCTTTCCTAATAAAAAGCCATTCAGAAACTAAAACATCAAGTTACTTTAGCTAGCTTACTAGAACAAATAATTTACTTAATGTTTCGAAAGTCAAACATGAATGGTTTTAGTACAGAAAGTATTCATGTGCATACCTTTATTTTCTTAAGAATTTAAAGCTGCAAATTCAAGAATATATATTTAGAGAGAGAGAATTAGCAAAGCTTACAAAGCACTTTTTAAAGGAATAAATAGAGTGAGCTTCACAAATTTTTGGAGCCTACTTCTAAGCAGTTAAGCATCTAAATGCACAGATGAGGTACTCAGAACAGTGCCATCCGTAAATCCTTTCACTATGTACGATCTTCTTGTTGGAGATGCACACAGCTTCATTCTTACTAATACCACCAGCACGTATCTCATATCTAAATGCAAGCAGCAATCACAAACTCAGAATTTCCCACACTTGCTAAACAAGTCCTGCTCAGAAAACAGCCAGAAAGAGATACTTTCTTTTAGTACAGTAGCCAGGACACTGGGAGGAGCACTGACCTGGCAGTTTGGAGTCACAAGTCCACACAGCACCTCTTACTAGATTTGAACATAAACTCTGCCCCTTCAGGAAAACACGCCAGCTAACAGTTAAATGCATGGCGACCAGAACTGAGCTTCAACTGCTGCCAAGTACATTCTTTTCCAGCTCTAAGTCATCATCTACATATATTTTCATATTCCATGCAGTTGGTATCTGGCTATATAGTATGTCTACACTGTTAAATGCACCCATTTGAGAAACCTGGCTCCAGCCAAGAGGTGCCAAGTGGCTCGTACCCAGCTCAGAAGTAGATTCTTCTAGAGCAAACTGATGTGTCCACATTCTGTAATGCTTTCGTGTGGTTCCCCTACAGCCTTGAAATTATTTCAGGAGCCTCCTATAATGTAAGAGCTATGATGCAGCCCACCAAAGTGGTTTTCTTACAGCAGGATGCTGTAGACTGTACTGAAATCACAGCAACTTCAGGGGATACATGAAGGACATGTGACTGGTAAACTAGTAGTACTTCCTCAATATCCAGGTATTAGAGAAGCCCCTTCCTTGGATGTGGGAACTCTAGCAGAACAGGCTGATAAACTTTCTGATTCAAGCGAAATTCAGATATGATCTTTAGGAGAGGCACATAATGGGTCTTTGAAAAGAAAGCATCCTGCCTGAAAAGAGATAGTGTAAGGAGTATGAGCCATCCAGGCCTGGATGTCTCCTACCCTCCCAGCTGAGGTCACAGCTATCAGAAAAGACATTTTCAGACCAAGCTGTAACTGAACAAATGGCCAGGATCTTGCTCAGTTAGAGATGGTGAGAAACAAATTCAGAAACCCCTGGTGCATGGAGCCTCCACATAGCAAGTAATACCTTAATAAGACTTAACACATACCAAAGTGTTGTGAGATGAGGGAAAGAACAGAAAAATGCTGTAAGTCTACTGAGGTAAATAGGTATATGTGCTACCGACAAACACTCCACTCATTCAGAGAGAATAATCGTGACAAGTTGTCAACAGGCAACTTCTGAGATGCTGGGAGCTGAGATTCAGATGATAGCTGAACCATCGGAACAGACTGGTCTACAGTAGGACAGAGATCCTATTTCTGATGAAAAAAAATCACTTTCTTCCTCCAAGGGAACCTTCTACAGAAAACAATTAGTACACCCTGTCTCTAGTCAGAGTTTGAAGCGATCTATAAATTCAGCTTTTGTCCAGAATAGAAGCTACCCTAAGGTAACACAAACACCTACAATGAAGTTTGAGTGGAACTATCTGTCCTAGGAGATGTACATACAAAACCCAATATTAGGAATGCCTACATAGATTCTACCAAAGCTAAACATTGAAGAAATAGAAGAAGGAAAAATCCATAAATCTGGAACAGCAGAGATACAGTTACATTTAAAGAGTTACATCCACAAGGAGGAGGAGAGAAATGGTGATACGGAACAAGGTTGCAATTGAACAAATCAAATAATTCTTCACTGGACAGGTGAGAGCAACTGAGGATGTAAAGGTTCACTTTGAGTGCATATTCATGAATAGGGTAAGTAAAAGGCATTTTTTGGTTGTGAGTATGCCCTGTCGTTCAAAACTGGAGGGTTTGTAGCATGCAGTCACACAAAGCATGAATGTGCATTTGGACAATTGCTCCAAATGTGGAATAAAATAGAGGCATCAGTAACAGCTAACTTAATGCAATTTCCATCAAGGAAATAAATAAAGAACAAAGACCTGACAATTAATTTGCTAAACTGAAGTTAAATAACCTTGTACAAAAAATAATGTACTCCAGGTGGTGAAACAATGCGATATACAATCAACATTTATAACAGCAGTAAAGTTTGTCAACAAACAAGGTGAACGAGAAATTGCAGCATCCATTCAGGAAATTTAGCACCATTGGCACAACTTGTTTGACAACACTGGTGATTAAAAATATAATTACAAAATCCTACTTCACTGTATCTACTGGAAATTCAACAGAAAGCTGAATTTTTAAAGGATCAGATTTTTTTTAAATAGTAGAAATCAACAGTACTTATATAAAAATGTACTGCCACACAGGCATTGTGATCATCTTCTATGCAGAAAACTCCATGCCTTTCATTGGAGGAAAAAAAAAAAGCAATGAAAAAGTCATGGAGCTTTTATTAAATTACAAACCATGTAATGTTTTGTAACACACCATGTTGTGTGTTACATTTTGTGTTCATGGCTATACTGCAGATATGCAAAAAACACATAGTACAAGAATGTTGTTTGTAACAGAACAACGTATGCAGAATTCAAGTAGCTTGTCTATTATTTTGTTAAATGCATCACTGTTTCACAGAGGTTCTTGGTATCTGTCAGATTTATTTGTCTTTCCTTTCATCAGCTAGGGTACCAAAAAATCTTTACCCACACTAATCAGAAAGCAATGAAAATATTCTGTAGTTTAGCTAGTGGGACAAGACAACAATTCATTTTCCAAATTAGCAACATTCTGAGTTCATCTAGCTCTTTTTATTTCCATGAAACCTCACCTTCCTTGAACCCAAGTTTAGAAAGTTGAAGAGAAACAATAAAATTGGAATAGGTTCCATCAGCAGTATTTCACCACTTCTTATTGTTTTGGATTCAACACTTCTAGTTTCAATCATTTAAGTAACTAAATATTAGAAAAATGTCATCACTTGTCTAAAAACATGTATTTCATTTTGGTCATTTTGTGCCTTCAGTTCTTTGTTATATAGACCAATACGGATTTCTTTAGCAAACACAGCAGTATCCTGATACACCTGTCTCACATACTATATTTTCTGTAGACTTGTTGAATATAAGAATCCTGTATTTTGCTCAAAGTCTTCAAACACACTTCAATATACTTACAACGTCTAGCAATCCAGACAAAAAGTTGTTTCTTTGAGAGCTCTATTGAGCATTACTAGCAATTAGTCAGCTATGAGGGTGATTGTGACTCCAAAACAATACTTGAATTTACAAAATCAATGTTAGACTCATGTCCAGTATATATGGAGTATCAACTAGAATAAATTTTAGAAGTTTAAGATTATTCTACTATATAAGTGCTCTAATTGTCTGTTCTTATAGCTAGGCCTTGTTTATCGTAGTTTTCAGTATGTCGTTAAATGACATTTTCAATAATTTAAGACACAAAGTCTCTACTCTTCTGCAAGCATTGTCCTTCTATGAATACATGTATTCATTAATGAGTCACTTCTCATTTTCAGTCTCTTTACACTAATGCCATTAATTATCCTTTGTAGGACCTGAGCCAAAACTCATTGAATTCAATGATTAAAATTTAGATCAGATCCTCAGTTCTACCCTTAATTTTTTATTTCTTTATTTGCACCACTTAACAGTTTGTGATTTGGAAACAGATTTGCAACTTCAAAGATACCTAAGGAAGTAGTGTGAACAACTTCAGAAACTTACAAAAGTGTTCATTTTATACTGCATTGGAGGCAAGAATTTAATATGAAGGAAAACTGGAATTTTCTTGTCAAGGTCAAGTCTTTTCCTAACTCTTTTTATGATAAAGCTACACATCAGTATGGTATGGCAATTGATTCAAACAGCTAGCCACTATACCCACTTCATTCACTAATGACTTCATTCTTTATTCTGTTTTCAGGTAGTTCAGAATAAACATGGAAAGGACCCTGATCTTTACTTCTCTTTTCATTGCTAGAAACACCCACATTCTCCATTCACATCCTAAAAAAAATTTCAAATATATGTTCTAGACATTTTTATTCAAGTACTTTTCTTCAGGTATAGAATTGCAAGAAAACAAAACGGATAGAACTTGCTAAAAAATCATCACTTCAACTCCAAGGAACTAGACAGATTGTGGAAAGATGAACACTGCAATGAAAAAAACAAGATTATATCATCTGGGTCAAACTCTCTGTATTGTCAAATACAGATTTGCCTTTCTAGCTATCCTGGCAAACACCTGAGATCTGCATTTTTTAAAATTAGACATTCCATGTCAGTAAGGAAAAACTCCTTGTAGCCAAATTCTTGCTTGAGAAACTTCAAACTGCTAAGGCTCAAAAGTGTCTGCATTTAAAACTTGCCCTAATAATCTGATAGAAAAATTTCTATGAAGAAAACTGAACTGCAGTCCATTGCAGTCATCAAAACAGTGTGCCTAGAAGAGCAATTTTGCAATCTGCAGCAAAAATTATACCAAAATCTGTTAGTAGAACTACACACATATCTGTATGTAGAGGCAGTTATGAGATATCTTAGAAGAGAATATGTATAGAACAAAAAGTAATGTTGCGAACAAGAATGGAAAGATGCTTCAATTTCAGGAAGTCCAATTCAGAATTAAACAAAGAACATCATAATGGAGCCTTATTGTCACTGATAGTTATTAACATTTACTAGTTTAAGAAAAAAACACAATGTTTTTTGAATGGTACTCTTAATAAAGTTCAAATTTGACAGAACTCAGATGCATCCAAATATAGAAAAGTTATGTTTCTATTACCTTACTACTTGAATACTTTAGTGTGCTGCCAAGACAGTACCTGTGATCTCTGAAGAACGTTTATTCTAATAAAAAAACTAAACAAACCTAAATGTAGTCTGTTTTTCAATAATTTACTTTTTCAAGGGATGGATAATAATGTAATTTTTGTACCTGATGATTTGCAGCTTGAAAAAAATATAACACTAAAGTTTTCTTTAACATCACTCCTGTCTGAACACAAACATACATATTTTTACACTACTTCCTCATTGACTTTCTTAATGCCATCCATAACTCAAAGTTCAGGCTGTAGTATACTTACGCATTACAGCTCTCCTTACTACTCTCATTTTGCTTGTGCAAATCAGCAATTGCATCATTGCTGTTATTTATATTTTCCTGCAACCTGGCAATTTCATTCCTTTTTTCTGTGATTTTTACAGTATACACTGAAATTAAAAATAAAAATAAAAAAGTAAGCATATGTATTTTCATTAAAAGTCTATATTCAGAATGATTCAAAATTTATTCCAAAATACTTAATCTCAACGGTGCCAGACAAGTGGACAGCCTGCAATTAAGCAAACCAACAACAAAGTGAGTCAAAAACTTAGGGAGTTTCAGCTGTGTGGTGAGTACCTTAATTATCATTCAATATTGTGAGACTGCCTTTGGAAAAAAATATTATTTATGCTGTTTGTGCATCCCAGTCTATATAAAACTGAAGTAACTATTAGCAGTAGAAATCAAAGCACTCTTAATAGTTAGAGCTGACCCTTCTTTTTTTTTGCATTCCACAGCATCTGCAGATGCTACAAGTAGTATACAGGGAAACCAGAGTGTAAGCCACTTTGCCCTCGGTAATGCTTGCAACTGGAGAGACTGATGGGAGTACAAAAGTTGCCAGAGATAAAAGGTCTCTTTCAAACATTTGTTTTCTTTTACAGAAGTCCAGAAACACATTTTGAATGGGAAAGCTGGCTACAAGAAGGGAAAAATAAAAACATCACTAACAGCATATAAGCAAATTTTTACTGGAAACAGAGAAATTACATTAAAAAGGGAATTTACTCAAGGTGGGAATGTGTAATGTATAACAAATTAATATAGGAGGCAGAGGTTTATTATGAAAAACATGCATTATAATGACAAATCCTTAAGCACTACGATATTTGCAGAGATTCTTAAGGCAGATTCTTAATTCTGCCTTTTCTAACAGCTGACAGCTGACATTTTCAGAATGAGTGGTTAGTAGAGAATCCATATCATTGAACATGATAAGTGTTCTCTTTCACAAGTAAAAGCTGAGAGAACTATCACGCATGCTCACGTTGCAATGCAATGAGCACAACCAGGTCCACATTTTTTTTCTCCATGCTGTTTGTTTATTTTTTTTTATACAAGGTTTCAGACTTCTTAGCACCAAATCATCCCTTGCCATCACTGCTACCCTGACGCGCTGTATGCCAAAATTGATGGCCCTAAACAGAATTCAGTTACAGACATCCTGCCCTTTTCATCTACTTAACCAGGAAGGGCATCTTAATTAAGTGATATGTGTCTTCAGTTGCTTGAATTACTGCTCTAGAACTTCAAGTCATCCTGAACTTTGGGTCTGGTTTTGCAGTACTTGCTATATATTCACTTTTAACACCAGCTGCATTTATACCACAAAACACCACTTCCCCAGAGACAAACATCAGTCAGTGAAAAGCCAAAGATTCTCCATGTATTTTAATATTGAGTTATCCTGAATATCTCAAATATATTAATATTTTCAATATTTTAAGTCAGTAACTTGCTTTTACTTAGCGTGAAGCATAACTATTGGACAACTGATGTATGCTTCATTTCTGAAAAAAAAAGGGTGTATTTGGAAGTATCCCACAGATGACATTTTGAGATTCACCAAGATATAACATAACTGTATGAACAAAATATCTATTACTTAAGCAAAGCTATACATTTAACATTTAATTTAGTATTTTCTATAGATGACCACTTCTGTGACAAGTGTGAGTTGTTCTACTCACCCTTTGCTTTTGCAAAGGCCTTGTGGATGAGCTCCATCTCATCCAACTTTACAACACAAGTATCTACTTCAGAATTAGACACCCATGGCCACAGCCACACTCAGCAGACAAAACCAACAGTTTTTAAAGCTTACTTTATCTAACCTACTTTAAACTCTTCAGGATGAGACAAATCGTATCCTAAAAGTGCCTACTTCCCTCCACTGGTTATAAAGGGACTCTAGCCAAAAAGCCTGATGAATCTCACACTAAAAGTCTGAGCCTGAATGCTACAACTGTTCCTTTGCCAAGTAATACACAGAGACAAAATTAAATCGGTGGAACTATTGCTGGGTAAGTTTTTGAAGGATTTAACCCAAACTTTTAAAAGTCTGACCGTTGATTGTGAGCTCACACATAATTAGATATCTCTGAACTGAACATGCAAATAGCTATGCCATGTTACTACACAGCCTTTGGATTTTTCCTAAAAGCGTGCTCATTTACCGTACGCTTGCACAAATATTAAGAAAAACCTCAACGCTAAGGTTCAATTACGTGACTGAAGAGTTAAACCAGAATTCTAGCTGTACCAGATTTAGTGTTACAGATGAATTCTTAATGAATAAGTACTTGCTTTGACGTATCAGTCAAGATTAATAGAAATGTTGCCATCAACAGGAACACCAATCAGACCAGAACCCTCTCTTGTTCTTTTTCCTGAAGATTATGAGCTTCAATTTCTACCTATGAAGTACCAGTGATGAGCACAGGTGTCGATCAGATTGTCTAAAGAATAGTTTCTCTACCACAACCATTCTCATGAGTGAGTGATACCAAATAGTAGCATGGTAAAAAAAACAGTCCAGAACAAAGTCTGTAATATTATGCTGTCTGTTAGCCCCAGGGAAAAAGAATTTGATGTGGAGCAAGACTTTCTCATTGGGTTTATTGTTTTGAATTTCAAATAAAATTAACAGCTGCTTGATTGCAGAAAAGAAGAAGCAGGCTTGAGTAGGTAGTAGCAACTGAGAGAACTTTCATTATTATAGGAAAACAGAAACAGAGAAGAGGCAGCGAGGCAGAGGTCCAAATCTGGAAAGAACAAAAAACACGAAGAAAGAAAGGGAGGCAAGTGGCAGATGTATTGAGCAAGCACAGCTGAATCAAAGAACTGTCAGTGACTGTGAGGAGCTACAAAGTAAGAACAGGAAATGGCGCAGCATGAAACTGGCTGTCCATGAGGCAGCTGAACAACATTAGCTAAAAGTCGCAAGCAAAAGCAAAGTCTGCTAGAGAGAGTGAGCAAGTATTGATGGCAAAAGACGAGGTAGGGTGAGAGAAGGACACAGGACAGCTTTCATTATTAGTCGTTCTTCCGTCCCTTAAACACAGAACATGTACCAGGACTAATGAAACAAAAGCAGTGTGTTCCATGTCTAATAAAATGATAATTTATCACTACTCACAATTTATCTGTTCATTCGCATGTTCCTTAGCATAAGACGTTTGTTGTATCTGGAAAACTAAGAAGAAAATAAACATTTTTTCAGATATGCATATATGAGTTGAGCTGTGAAACAAATGCATTAATTTCACAAACACTGATTAACAAAAATTTTAACAAAATATCTAAATAGCAATTTTACTATTAAATAACTGTAAGTATGCCTTTCCATAACCTCACACCTAACAAAATATTATGTAGGCAAACATCAAATCCTTACTATTATAAATTTATTTGAAGTTAATATAAATGTTTTAAGCAGAAAACACCACTATAGTATTGCATTAGTAATTATTAATTTTTAAAAAAAATTATATAATGACCTACCAAACTCAAGCAGAAGTTTGTCTAAGTTGGTCAAAAGCCTGTCACTCATTGTGTAAACTACAAAAGAAAAATGCAATTCAAGGATTTACACAGACAAAAGCTTTATTGATACAATAAACAAGTCAAAATCGCAAGACAATACCATACTTTTTAAGACAAAAGGAAGAAAAAAAGTCTTAACTGCATTTGAATTAGTATCTAAACCACTTTAGTGGAACCAAATTTCTCACCGATAGTGGTGGTAACAGACTCATTGAAAGTCTAAAACATGGTTAGGAAAAAAGGAGGTGTATCATTTAGATAAAGCTTTGTTCCTGGAGCAGTTTTATCTTTGAGAGGCTTAATGTTCTTAGAAGGCATGAAGAATGCAAGAGAAGATGCTTGTGTGCAAAATGGGTAGCCTGTACTCCAGCTGGTTTACTAAGCCTATCGACTGCAATGCTGGTATTGGAAAAGCTACTTATCCATTCTGTACACTCCTCCCATAGTAATTGCAAAGTACATTTAAATCAGGAAGTATATTTTACGGTTGGATCGATGGTCTTAAAGGTCTTTTCCAACGTAAAGATTCTATATGTGTAACTGTGATTAAAGACAGAACTTTCACACAATGGAAAGCAGATTATTATAAAACCATTCTCCTGTCTGTATACGGCTGCAAAGTATAGAAATTCAGTTATGGTTTTTTGTTGGGAGGTTATGTAGTCTTCTAAAATGGATGCAATCACCATTTTATGAGAACGTACTGAATACAGCTGGTTAGCTCAGATATACTTAACATTAAGCAAAGTTATCTGATACTTAACTGTCCCACAAAGGCTCCCCTATACCCTTAGTATTGTTAAAAAGTAAAGCCACAACAAATTGGTGATGAGGATGAGAGCCTAATCCAGGATCAAGTGGAATAGAAAACTGCAGAATTTAACTAAAGTGGTATTAAGGCTACATACGGCAGCACTGGGACTGTGGAAACCGGAGTGGGTGGGAGGAGCATTTAAATTGCTGGATGTTTGACAGCAATTAATTTGCCTAATAGTTAAGTGAGAATCAGAACACCTAATCCAAGTGACTGGATTAGTACAGGCTGTGATAAAAACTCTGAGAGAGAGATAATAGTTTTACCAAATACATTTAAAACCTTAGAACCCTAGTTCCTGGTGCCTGGAAACACTTAAGATAGCAAACAAAATATTTTCTGAAAATACTAAGAAAAATACTAAGAAATGCTATCTCAAGCCACATGTCAATGCAGAATATTTTTGCTTTTACACGACTTGAAACAAAATCCTAAGTAATTCTTTTGCATGCAAAAACTAGTTTGGAGCATATATTAAAAATCTGTTCTCTAGAAACAGTTTAACAATGTTTGTTAGTTGTTTCCCTGACAGTTCCCATAAAAACTGCAAAACACTGGGGCGTACACCGAAGGCACACAGATGAATGGAGGGGGAAAAGGCACAAAAATTTCTTTAAACAGCAAAGAATTTCTATTAATCGGTTTATAAATCACAACACAAAGTTCACTAGTAGAGCAGACTGTACAGCTGCGTATTATTAAGATACAGACTATTCTATCATTAGTCATTGAGAGCTATGATTAATTTCCTCTTTTGAATACTTTTGTAAAAAGAAAAAACAGAACTAAAGTGTTTAAATTTTTTTTCTGTAATTTTACAATACAGTTTATGTAAAGGGTGCAGTTGCCGAAAATGACAGTGCTTCTAAAAGCATGCATATGTAAAATACCTGCTGTTATGGATATTGTTAAAATGAAGCAACATAACTGCAGATGACAAATGTTATTCTGTGTTGCGAATTAAGAGGATACATGTGTCACTAGTACAAAGGGCTGAGAAATTCAATGGCACTGGTAATCTATAGATTGTTTGTAGATTTTAAAAACAGTAGTTAACACCAGCCTGAAACAAAAGGCATCTACATTTTTGACAACTGATGGCTTCCAGGATATAACTGTCTGGAGAAAAGTAGCATCGAACTCTTAGCCAACACTGGATGACAAATACGGAGGATGTTCTCATACGGGGCTGTTATTTTCGGCAAGTGCGAAAACAGCACTACAAAGCAGGAAGATGGTCCCATCAGCTTGTGCTACTGCAAAAATCGAGTACTTTTTAGGACATGTGTTGTTCATTTTCCAAAGAAGTCGTAAATCAAAACTTGTATCAGATGTCGTATTTTTCACAGCTTTCTGTTATTAAATTGATAGCTTTAGAAATAACGCATTTGTCATTTTTCTGTATTTTAATGTTAAAGAGAAATATGTAATACACAGCAATGGGTAAACCAGCTTCAAACAGTATATATTATTTCCAATTGTGCTATTCAGAATGCTGGTTTTGTACCGCATTAATAAATGTAATTACATGGAATTCAATTGTGGCAATGACGTTTCATGTATTACGAGATTGCATTGAGTGCAGAAACCACAAACAAACTGCCTGACTGAGTCTCTAGCCATGATCGTAACGCTAACATTAATGCCACTTCTCATAGCAGTTACAGCAGTAGCTTCATATCCCATCCGGCAACGGCCATTTCTAGGTTCTTCCTTAAAAGGTGAGAAATACCCATCATCTGTGAGGTAAATTTCTTCCTTAAACTCAAACGCTCAATTCCACCCATTCTCAGATGTGCAAAACTCTATTAAATTCTGTTGCTTTTATTAAAATAATTTTAATTCCAGCAGGGCTGTTTTGAGAGCGAGCCGTGTTTTTCCTGTCCTATTCATTATTGCTGAAGTGACTGGTTATTTGATTCTTCTTGGAATTTAGTACAGTTCACATTCCTAGACTAACTTTTTATCTCTGTTTAAAAAAAAAAAAAGTGCCTCTCGTCGCGCTGTTTATCTTCCTCTGCAGCACCGTTTTAGGAACTCTCTGAGGAGACTTGAATCCTGCCCTCGAGGCGAGGACGTGCCTTCTTTTGAGAAACATCACCAAAGCCCTTTCCTGACTGGTGACAATTCTAGTTATTACATCTGAGTTAACATAATGGTAGGGCTCTTCGTTTACGAAGTCCCTGTTTCTAACACTTAGGTTCTAAAGCGCATTGCCACCGTGCATTACCTAACCGTGCCTTCATTACTAGCTACTGACGTGTCTGTCCTCAGAAAGTCAAGTATCTTACTGGATTGCCACATTTTACTTAGTCGGGCACATACCAAACAAAAGGATGTTGCTGCAGATTATTCCCTAGATTCTCGGAATTTAAAGATTAAACCGATTTTTGTCAAAATGTTATGGAAAAAATCGCATCCTGTGGGATACCGCAGGGGCTGCGGAT
>NW_010548363.1:0-3445 GCF_000687285.1 Phaethon lepturus
ATGATTCTGTGATTCTGTGATTCTGTAAAATATTGTATATCTGTGTACTGTCCTTTTACTGCCCAGCAACATTTAGTTATTTTAGTTTGTCTTCAGTTACATTTACCAAAAGACTAACTAACATAATAGAAAAGTGGTTTTGGCTGAAGAGCAGCTAGTTTGACAACTGAGCTCTCTCATTACATTTCCATCTATCTATCTCACTAAAGTAGAAAAGACCCTGGACTGACTATAGTTTGAAAGGTTAGTTGAAAAGATTAAAGGTGACTTGTAAATGGAAATAGGCAACTTTGCACTTTTGTGTTCCAAACACATCTGGTCTAGTGTTCCTCTTGTTGAGTGGTAGGTTTGCCAAGAGTTTTTGCAGACTTTGTTGACTAGTAATAATAAACCTGTTCAGAGTGTTTAAGAGAACTTGGCATGCCTTATGACAGGTTCTCGAGTAGTTCCGTCAAGAGACAAGTGTATTGTAATAGACTCCTTTTATACTGTTGGCTTACGCAAAAACTGGAGATGTCTGCATGTTTTATTTCTCTTCCCCCCCCCTCCTGAAGTACAAAAGGCAGATGAATTTATTAAAATGCTTCTTTCATGTATGTTACTAAGTTGTGAAAGAGACCGATAGATAAACATTACTATAAGTCTGCAGATGCACTCTCATTTATGCCTGTAGGCAAGATAAATTTATCTATTTATGTTAGAGGAGCCTTTAAATCAGATAATCTGTTATTGCAAGTAGTTTAGACCATGAGGTGAGTAGTTTTTAAAAAGGCCTTTACAATGTGTGTAGATTTGCTGGTCCTGTTCTTCATCATGAGAAACATAAAACACAATCAGGTATAAAGAACATAAACAGTATCTTTTTCTCTCTTACCTTCAATACAGTGTATGTGACTGCAGACATATAATATTTCTAGATGAATATACAGCCCATAAAATATTGTTCATTAGATTACAGAGAAAAGAACAGATCCATATGTTTGGATAATAACATCCTTCTGGAGGAGTAAAAAACTGGCAGAAGGATTGAAATATATCCAAATAATATTGCATTAAAAATCTGGCCTCATATACCTAGAGGTAAAGGAGATGATAGATAGAAATTATAACAGAGGCCTAAGCTTGTTAGGTCCAGCATGAATTTTTATGCCCTGAAAAGATCTGTGCTTTCATAAAGAATGAGTTGTCTCACTGCGATGTACATGTTTGTGCTGGTCTTCATGTCTGGTCTTTATACTGGTCTTATGGAATTCTCACTTTACACAAGGATACCTGTGGTTTAATATATGGAGACCTTGATCACCTTTGACACTGACAACCTCTACTGCTATACTGGAAAGGATACACTTTTCTGAAAGCATCTTCGTCTTAGTCAAGATGTGGCAGGACGTGAATGACACACAGAGATACTTTAAGTGGTTGGGCACAAATTAACTCTAAGAAATCCTATGTTCATGTTTTCTCTCAGACATTTCTAATCATTTGCCCATCTATAGTGACTTTATTTTTAAATACAGTAAAAAAAAATAATCCACTATCCATTTCTCTTTGATCACCTAGAAGAACTTAATGTTATCAAAATATCCAGGAAAAGAAAGGCCAGTTAACAGTCCTATTCTTCCATCTCTCTAACCCCAAAACCTCAGAGTTCTCTTACCCTCTGTAAAATGTAGAGTACTGCAGACTTCATTTGGGCAAATCAAGCAAGCTTTTGCACTAAGGCAGAAATGACAGACATGAATGGTAGAAGCTGAATCATGAGTTCTAGACTTGTGAATGTAATCCATTCCATTCAAGAAATTTTTAGAGTAAGATTAAAGATATCTTTCAGTATGAATTTCCCCTGAATTTCAATAGTATTAGCTCCTCTTATCATTACTCATTATGGAAATCTGTTCTTCTAAGAAAGGTTCTCAGATTTTAAGGATTCGGAAAGTGAAGTGAAATACACAAGTCTTTGCCTCAGGGTTTAGAATATGATGGGGAGAAAAGTTGCAGTTTTCTGAAGGGGTTGGTCAATCACATTTGTTGCAGTTCTGCATCTGTTTGGATCATCTGCTCTGCTTGGCTCTGATGAGGAAAAAAGCAGCACCTGACTGCGTGTGAGAAGGCAACTCTGCTTAGGCCCCCCTTGCAAGAATGAGGATGTAACACAAAACTGGATTTGAGGGATTTGGGTTCAGTGATCAAAGCCCAGAGTAAATGTTTCAAGAATCTATAGTTAGCTTAATTGCTGTATTATTATCTTTGACTTCTTTCACAGTGCAACTGAACTGAGGAAAAACAAACAAACAATAAAACCCCTTTTAAAATCATTTGTCTTTGTTCTTCTGACTTTCATTTAGTTTTATATGTGTGAGGCAGGATTTTTCAGTGTTGTTTCTGACCCTGTGGTTCTTTCTCCAGTTCCTATGTCCATTCTTCTCTCCCTCATCCTTTTTATCATACCCTCATCTCATTGTTTTTTATATGATATGCATGTACTCTATTATCAGATAGCAGAAAAATAATTTTAAGTTTACTTTAATCTATTGGTTAAAACAACATACAAGTGATTTTCACATCCATGGCATGTTGAGTAATAGTTCTGTAAACCCCGTCTCATTGGTTAAAGGAGTGGTTTTGTGACATCTCAAAGTTTTTCTGGTGTTATAAAATTGCAGTGTGTCCCACTTATAAGAGAACTTGAGATCTCGTTTAAAATGCAGAATGTGAGTTAGCTTCATTTAAAAAAAAAATAAAACCAAGAAAATAAAAAGCACTCAAAATTCCCATGCAGTAACCAGTTTTCAGTCTTCCACCAAATAAAAGTTAGAATATCAATAGCTCAATATGTCAAATAAGAAATACATATTTGCTCTGAAGAGATGCATAAAATCAACCAAAGATTAAAAAGTATTGAGGGAGCTGGCTGATGTTGTTGCAACACCTCTCTCCATCATTTCTGAAAAATCATGGAGAATGGGAGAGGTGCCTGAGGACTGGAGGAAAGCCAATGTCACCCCAGTCTTCAAAAAGGGCAAGAAGGAAGACCTGGGAAATTATAGACCGGTCAACCTCACCTCCATCCCTGGGAAGGTGGTGGAACAGCTCCTTCTGGAGGCCATGTTTAGGCACATGGATGAAAAGAAAGTTATCAGGAGTAGCCAGCATGGATTCACCAAGGAGTGATTGTGCTTGACCAACCTGATAGCCTTCTATGATGGAGTGACTAGCTGGGTAGATGAAGGGAGAGCAGTGGATGTGGTTTTCCTTAACTTCAGTAAGGCTTTTGACATTGTCTCCTGTAACATCCTCATAGTGAAGCTCAGGAAGTATGAGTTCGATGAGTGGACTGTGAGATGGATCAAGAACTGGCTAAGCAACAGAGCTCAAAGGGTTGTGGTCAGCGGCGCAGAGTCCAGTTGGAGACTCGTAGCTAGTGGTGTTCCCCAGGGATCAGTAC
>NW_010548364.1:0-9765 GCF_000687285.1 Phaethon lepturus
AAGAGAAAGGAAGTTCCATGTTGGGGGGTGGGGCGTGGGTGGGACACAACAAAAACAAAAAAACACACACAAAACAACAACCCATGGACCAAAATTTTCTCAGATCTGCTCAATTAATCTGCTTCCACAAACGTAAGTTACAAGTCATGTTGGCTCAGAAGCTGATTTTGACAATTTCATTACCTCATGATTCAGGTGACAAAAGAAAAATCCATATTATATTTGTTCATTAAAATTATGAGACTATTCTTGTTATTTCTCATCTGAAAATACAAACAAGTCAGGTCTGAGATATCTTGAAAGAGCGGCTTGTTTCATTTTATTGTATTGCAGGAGGTGTTTAAAAATAAAGGGGAAAAAGATTATAGTGGTGATTGTGAAAGCATGAAAGGTCAACCATCACAAAAGCATACATAGAAATAAATGCAGCAAAATAAAAATAAACCTGTTTATCCAATATGACTGCATATCTGTCATCCTAGAACCAGAGTACGGTATTAGTTTTAAGAGCGTAATCAAGTGATGAGAAGAAATTAAAGCAGAAAATATCCCTTTAATTTTGACTCATGAGCTGAGATTTTTCTTCTTCCTTTTTTTCTAACTGCCGCCAACTATATTTCTGGTCTTACACTTCAAGTGAGCAGCAAGCTTCTAGGGGATTTCCTAAGTGGGATTACCCATGTTTCTTCAGTTCCTGCTAGCTGCTTACAGTTGTACCTGTGACAATTTAACCACGCTGGCTGTCAACGACCAGCAACCAAACGTGAGGAAATAGCAGAGAGATTTAAGTTTTCTCAGAAGTAAAGTGCGTGGATAAAAACGTAACCTCAGGGTGGCACGACTTCTTTTGGCTGGAATTGGTAAGGACTTCTAATGCTTAAAAAAGAACAAAGTCTAAGCTAGCCGAAAAACTTCCGCCTTTTTGTCAAAAGAGTCTTGTTTTTCCATTCAGCTTCTGCTGAGGTACAGTCACAGTGCAGAATATAATTAACCCCTGAGTAAAGGAAGAATGGGAAAATGGTGTCCCTTCTCTTCTCAGGAAAAGCCTTTTGGGGTGGGGGGTGGGGGTCAAAACAGAACAGCACCACAGCTTAAAGTAGACAGAGGCGTAATTAAGCTTTCATACAACATCTGTATGACATTTGCACATGCACTCACTTCCAGGGAAGAGACAGACATCAAAACTAATGGAGAACATCCCGACTCTCTGAATGCAGGAAGAGTGCTGCAGCCTTCCCAGCTGCGCTCTCGGGACTGTAAAACTGTAAAAGAGCGAGATCTGCAAAGGAGCTTTTTTTCTTCCATATTGCTTTTGGTTTGTCGGTTTTGGCCAGGTAGTGTTACAAAGTTCTTAAGCAGATTTATCCCACTGCTCCATGTACTATGACAGACTTACATACACCAAGACTACTGGAAAACAACAGCTACAGAATAAGCCTCATCATCCTCTGGTTGTTGTGCACAGTAATTGGTTCCAGGGTCGATGCTGTGATGCCTCAACAAAGGGCTATAGCTTAAGGGTAAAGAATAAACAGCAGGAGTTAATGGAAGTTCTGTTACTATATAAATGCCCCCGAAATGAAAGAAAGGCAGAAAATAAAATATTCTGTATAAGCAAAACTGATTATGGTACCAACATGCAACCTTAGCTCCCAACAAGCTGTTAATTTCATTAAAGGAAAAAAATGTAGCAAATACTTTCAAGCGTCTGTAACAAGAAAACAACACATTACGATTTTGAAGCTGGTTTGACAAACACAGTGCTTGCCATCAGTGCCAATTTATTTGTGTGAAAATACTGGCAAAGAAAGGTGTCCGGAATTACAGTATTATTCATTAAATATCCATTACTAGGGTATAGGCAACTTTGTTCAAAACACCATGTGTGATTGCTCCACTCAATCTAAACATCTGGGGCAAGTTATGTATCTGGCTTTAGTGCCTTTGAAATGACATGCTGTTTAAGCCAAGAGGTTCAGCCACACCAGTTTTAACAGCCATGTTTTCAAAGTCCAGCACTTTATCATTCTGAATCTTCCCCTTCAATGACATTTTTGATAAAAATATATTTATTCCATTTCCCCGCACACCAGGAAAGTGAACCAGATGTAGAAGAATTGCAAACGTCTTCTTCCAGAGTATTTCTCCAGACGTAACCACTATCTCCCAACACTCAAGCACAAAGGTACAAAGGAATATAATCATCCTTGTGATTCACCAGGTGAAACACTAAGACACACAACATATCAAAATGGAATCCCTCATTTGTACGCTTCACTGTTATCACTTCTCCTTCCCTTTTCAGTTTCTGCTGTTCTCAGGACTTGAAAGAAACTTTTACCTGTTTTTCTTCCACCTGCTCTGCTGCCGTGCACGGCTTCGAGCGCTGGGACTGCTCACGCAGGGCTGTGGCAGGGGCACAGTGTAAGCTCCTGCCCCGATGCACGCCCACACCCTAAAGTGAACAGGATGGCACCCAGCTTCAGCACCTCCTTCCTCGGCGCTCCACTTTCTCTCTACGCGCACTCCGCGGTCACTCATTTCCTTCCTTTAAACCACACTCATTTTTCAAGCACCAGCTGTGCCTGTGCAGGCTAACGCCCCGCAGCGTGCCAGCCTCCCTGGCATGTGCTGCTCCCGGCCTCGGCCGTTCTTGTGGCCCATGTCCCGTTAGTAAGCTAATGCCACGACACCGCTTATGCAAACATAACATGCTTACCTCCAGCTTACTTCCTCATGCCATTGATTCGGCTTTTTTCCAAGGCCACTCCTAAGGCTCCCATTTGCTACCATCTCTACATAAAGCACCTAGGGTTTGCAGTTGATGAGAACCTGAATCCAGACCAACCCCTTCAAGACAAACTCTTCTACTACCTCATTCGGTTCACAACCGTGCGAACATCACAACGAGCTGGATCAAAAGGGAAAAGGCCCCAGCCAGGTCCTGTCCACCAACCCACAGCACCCAGCTCTCAGCAGCGCCAGCCTGAGTGCCTGGCTCGCCCACAGCGATACATCAGGAAATGGCACTTGGTCTCATGCTAATTTCAGACCCTCACGCCCTCCGTTCCCCACTACGACAGGGATCTCTGGAGGGCTCTCAGCATTAGAGGTCTGCTTGGAAGTGTCAATGAGCTTCCAGAAGAAGTTGTTTACATCATTTGGATGCATCTCTAATACCATCAGCCCTTTCCCATTTATATATACACTAATATATACTTGTTACATACACTCACACACCTTCTGAATTTTCGCCTTGCCTTTCTCAAGTCTTTTTTCAGCTTGATGGAGTTTTTAATCACATTATGTTTTTGGCCTATTCCAGCCTTCACCTCCCTAGGTATCATGTTTCTTTCCTTTTGGCTTCTGAAGGCCTCCAAGAAAGTTGCAAAACTGGAATTTGAGTAAATACAGTATGAAGAGTACTTTCCATGCTGCCTTGCTTGAGTGAACTCAGTATTTCAACTTACTGAATATATCCTAAGAGATTTTTAAAAAATAGTAATTCTTGCTCTAATATAACTGACCAAGAAAGGTCAGTCTAGCAGAATATTTACCAGCACATAAAAATTTCATTATGCATTAATGACTGCATTTCCATTACGAGCCTTAATATTAGGCACTTGCATGCTGATAACACCAGAGATGAAAAACCCTAACAACTTCACTTGCAAAATAAAGTGATTAAGTTTGAATTATACTAATATGTCACACCTGTGTGTATAAACTATTGAAAAAACAGCACTCCATATCGACACACAAATAACAGCATTGAGGCTTCCTTGTCAAACATATTTAGCACTACAGTAGCAAGTAAGCGGTCCTCACTTACATGCACCCATTTTGTTGTCCCAGAACAATCCACGTAAAGATTAATTTTTTCCTGTTACAACTTTACTTGCCATTCTGTGTTTGACTATTTTTTTAAGGCTTCTCCAGGCCTCAACAGTACTTAAGGTTAAGATGTTTCTGGGAAATTGCTCTGCGTGTGGATACAGGCATGTATAAAGACAAGAAACTTCTGCAAAGTATTATAAGGGGGTTTAGGATTAACGTATTCCATGTGCAGTGTAAGCTGTACTTCCTGAATTCTCTTTTAAAGGAAGAGAAGGATCTATTTGCTTCTTTATCTAGTAAAAAAGGTTTTACTACCTACTGAACGAAAGCTAAATCACAGAAAACTGAACACACCTTTGGTTCACTGCTGCTATACACCTAGCAAAACATGCAGAAGGCAAAGCCCACATGCAGCATCTGCTCCACTACCTTGGGGTACAGTGGGGATGGGAAGAGATGAAGTCTTTTACATCCTGTTATCATCTTGATTCATTGCACTCAGTCTTTCACCATCATGATGCTGGCATGCAACCACTACTGTTAAAATACACAGAAAATGTTTCAAGGGGAGGGAAAGCCTTTCAGACCTGAGGTTCACATTTCTGAAAGTACCCATATATTTCCCTTGTGGTTGTGCCTTTCCCCCCCTCCCAAATATTTAGTTTTTGCTGACAGCAGCTTGCCTCAAATGTTATTTAAGCAGTAAGACATCACAAGACATATGCTATCCTGAGATAACACACACCGCTGAAGCACTGTTAGGTGTAGCTGATGCCTTCAACTGCCCAATGAATCTGTTATCTCAAAGAAACACAAGGTTTGGGAGTGTCTTATATTACAAACTAAACACAAATTTTGTTTTAAGAAAATAAATAAAATAAATCGGTGATTTTGTATCCTTTCAAAAAAAAAAAAAAAGAAAAAAAAAGATCTGACTTGGAGTAACTATCCCTAACTTATAGCTCTCAAACAAGACTAAAATTACAGCTGTGATATCTCACAAAAATAATTTTAATGACTATTTATTTTTCCATTATTTGAAGTAACGGAGATAATGAAGTAATATCTGAGGTTTGAGATTACCAGCCTGGAAAATCAAGTTCTAAAAAGTAGGAGGGCAAATCTTCCCCCCAGTCCTCTACGAGGAAGACTATCTCATGCTCTAAATCCATATTAAGAGTAAGCACCCATATCCAAGCTACAATAAGCATCAATTGAGACAGTACTTTTGTCTTTCACATGGACACTTTCAAGAGCAATTCTGCACTTTAAAAGGACGAAGTGTTGGATTTTTGCCCTTAGCATCACTGAAGTGTAACTGAATCCATTAACAGAGATCGACAAAAGACAATTCCGAGACTTGCTCCTCCCCTATGTCTTATCCCATGTAAAGTTTGTATGCTACAGTACATTTCAGGATATGCAACTTACACTGGCATCGATAACAGAAATGAAAGATTCCTCTATTCTTCTCTAACCTCAAGCCATTAGGTGCCAAGTGGTTCAACAAAGCAGTTAACAATGATTCCAACCTGACTGCCCATTGCTTAAAAATCAAGCCAGCAGTTAGGAGTTTTGCTGGATCAGGGCCAAAGCATTCAGCAATTTGCCAGTTCAAACCCATGCTGTCTATAAACAAGGAAAACAAATTCATCATGAAAGTCAGTTATTCCAGAAATTTAAAATAATGTCTAGATATCAGTCACAAAATATGGCACAATAGTAGTCACACACCAAGTGTAACGAGGATCCAAAAGTCTCATTCAAGGACTAGGGCATTTAAAATTATAATGAGTAACTCAGAACTTTTCTTCCAGTTTCCTCAAAATTCACTGTATGCTTTTCAGGTCCCTAAAAATCCAGGTTTGCTGGATCCAGGATTCCTTGTAGGCAGTCAAGAGAAAAATGAGAATTAAAAAAAGTTATTGATGCTCCCACTGTAAAGGGTTCCCTTGACTGCAGTTAAGTTGCTCTTGACTTTTACTGGTATGACTGGTACCACAGTCAAGCCCATTCAAGTTAAAGTAATCCTGTGCTTGAATGAGACTACTGGGTTAAAAAAGTAATAAAGTGAAGTCAAGTGACCTAGTAAAACTTGTTTTTGTAAAATGCACCTGCAGAAAACAAATTCTCTACCAACACTAAGGCCAAACCGCACGTTACTTCATACCCTGTGCAGCCCTGGGACTCCACCAGGTTTCAGCTCCCACAGAATTTAGCCCACCATATCCACTGAGAGCAGCTACTGCCAAACTTAGCACATTAACAAAGAAAACCTGACTTTTGGTTTAAGATGGATGAAGGGCAAACTGTGAACCATAATGTTAAGAGCAACAAAAAGATTTAACATCAAAGACATCTACACAAGTCCCTGGTTAGCAGTCATTTACGGATCAGTAGAATGCCACTAAACACAGCTGCAGCACTACCGATATATTTGGAAATCAGATTAAAAACACTACCATTGCAATTTTCATTGCCTGAACCTTGTTTTACTAGGTGGGGGGTAGGGAGTCCTTGTTCACTAATCAGAAACTGATAGGAAAAAAAAGCACTACACAATGTGATCTTATGACTATAAATGTCGCAAAGCAGTATTTCACATGCTATAGTTTGATGTAATAGAAACATCCAGTACTAAGAAATATCAGAATTGCTAAACTGGCTTTTACAATGCAGCAAGGCCTGGGTAAGTATCAAGAAGTGAGCGTTTTGAGAAAGCTGAGTTACAGTGCAGCTGGATTCCCAAGTGCACATCCCTATATGCAGATGTTTATAACACTTGCTGAAGAAGAGTTAAAAGCCTACTATGAAAACGGGAACCCCAGTCCAACTGACTTAAACATAGAGGGGTATTTCTGAATGCACAAACTGAAACCAAGACAGCTTAACAGCTTTCCACACCCTTGAAAATACTCTTTTTAAATGCTAGCGTTTGTTAAGCATGGAATGGAGATTGGCAATTCAGGGAGGACTAAACATAGACACAAGCAATCCTTGGAAGCAGCCCTTGTGACAATGCTTCCAAAAGCTGCAAAAGTAGTATGAAAAACTAATCTTGCTTTGGGCATCTTACATAAGCCTCAGGGCAAAGTTTATCCTACTATCACCTACCTTTAAGAAACCACGCTCACTTCCTTGCTTTCTAACAGGTAAAATAAGGCTGAGTAAACCTATCTCACCCTTAGCACCTTGGTACAAATTTTCTTCCAAGCTGAGCTATGCTTTGGACACATCACAGACCTACAGCTATAATAAACTGTCTAAACAATACTTCTGTCTAATTGTGTCTCTTGTTATTGTATATGGTAACCTGAAAAAAAGGAACACTAACAACTAACGCTAAATACAGAAATATCTCTGACATGCTGTATCAAAATATCCCACCCAAAATTCTTCAATACTTAAGCAAGACCTCCACTGAAATGTTTGCAAGGAATAAAAGCAGTGTAGCAGCTGGATTAGTAACTTCAAAATGCTGTAAAAGAAGTTCTCTCCGAGCAACGACAAAGGCAACCTCTGTCACGAGAAGTCATTCGTCTACTGAAGTATCTCAAGTTCAGCCAGCAAGTCTTAGTTCTGACTTGAGCTGACTGTGCGTTATCTGTTCCTCATCACCCTGCCCTGTTGCGAGAGGAACTTGAATTACTGTTTAACACTCTTGCTGGCCACCCACATTACATGAGACTGAGTGAAACAGGACCTGGTTAATGCAGAGCATGTTAATCAGGAACACAGTGGAAATTACCCAAGATGCCTACAGGGCAATTGTTAAACATTCCTTAGTTGGTATGGTGTCAGGGTAATGTATAGAATTAAAGGGTATAGATTGCATTATCCCAAAGCATTGCTGCCCTGTTCCAGTCAAACACTTTTTGCATGACCTTCTTGAAAGCACAGCCTCCCACTGCCAGCCTAAAATAAAGAAGGGCCAACCAACTTCACGTGTCTGAGGTACACATGTAAAGGGAGGCTTTAATCACACCTCTAGATGTCCTATGGCTCTTCTCTCTCCCTCTCCCCTCCCTACACACTTCAGTGATTCTGGCTGCCAGAATTTTTCTTGTTATCTATTTCCTTGTGATGATCAGCATCATTTCTATTTTGTTCCCTCAGTTCTTCTTCCGATTCATATCAACCACAGTTATAGATAAATGAAAGCAAAAAGCTATTGCTGATGGCAGCACAACAGGAATATAGTCACGCATAGGAGATATTCTCTGCAGTCCCAAGGAGCATACAAGAGCCCAAAGGGGAGCGAAGAGGTAACAAAGTGCTGCTGTGGAGATTAATACAGGCCTGTAACGGTCAGAAATGATGCTCCAACTTGCAATGCTTTGCAGAGACACTTCAGATCATGAGAAAATACCACACTGCCTGTGGCTTTGCTACATGCACTAGGATTGGACTACATGCATTACAGCAAGGTAGATATAAAAGCAAAATTTCCAACCGGTATTACTAGGCATGTTCAAACTAGGTAACTGATCTAGTCCTGATCCACCCCATTCGCTTTAAGGAACAGTTCGAACTTTGCAAAGTCCCAAACAATGCCTAATGGATCTTACTTGTGCAAGCACAGGGTCCTTGCCTCTGCCCAACTTCCCCTATGATCTGCATCAGCAACTTGCTGTATTTGAAAGTCCTGGCATTAATCCCACTGGCGTTAACAACCAAAACAATTAGTTGGGGTTGAAAAGTTGAAGGGGTTTTATATTCCAACAATCACTCCTTAGCAATGCCAAAATTAACTGGTGAAGTGTGTAATCACAGTGTATCATTTTCATCTTTGTGGTAGGGATCTAACAGAAGCCACCAAGACACTGTTCTTCCTTGAAACTACCTCACTTCTTGGAAGCCTGGGGCAGTAGTTACCAATTGTCCAGCACTGAGACATTCTCCAATTTGTTATATGCTTATTCTGCAAAACAAATATGCTACATAACTTCAACATACTTAAGATCGTACATACAAAACAAGACCTTTATTTGGTATAAAACGTCGAAACAGCACTTCCTTCAGTGGAATTATACTGTGGGATTTACAGTAACTGAGAGTCTGGCATGAGAGGTATCTGAACTGTAATTATTTGATTAAGATATACAGTAAAAATGTTTGATTTTTAAATAGTGGAGAGGACTTCCCTTGCACACAGAGGAACACTTTTTCATATAAGCAGAACAATGAAGTCCTGGTACTGGATATTGGCAGCTGTGTTTCACACATCCACTTTGGAAACAGAAAACATTTACTAGGACTATCTTTCTCTCTTCTTTGGAGTTACTATAATTTTTTTTTTTTTTTTCTGTTTTCACTTGCTTAGCTGTTTTGTTCTTATTGTTCCTTTCCTCTCCCAAATTACAGCCTTGCCATTTTACTGGAAAATTAAAGCAATTCTGAACAATTTTTACTTTTATTTTAAATCAAAATCCTGATGAAATTACATACTTTTTGCTAAAGTTCCAGATCTTGGATTTGTTATATTTTATATCTGAGCAAAAAAAAAGTCCAAATTTATGCTTCATGAATGTCTCCTCTTCTTTCACAGAACTCACTAACGTCATTATTTTTCTGTGCAAGCACTCCAATTTACACATCGAATTTTCTTGTAACATGCCTGGGATAAATGGTATGTGTTACATCCCTCAGTTTGTATAACCTGTAAGCAATTCACAGGCAGCTGTCTCTTCTCCTTCAATTTACTAATAAAAGATACTAAATCAGTGCCTGGCCATGGATTTCCAAGAGTTTTTAAAATGTAACAAAAGCAAATAGCTCCAAACCCAGGCATTGCTCCTCTTAATATTTTTTTTTTTTTTTTGCTTAAGCTAAAACCATGGAAAGAGCTGTGTTTTCAGACTTTTTAGCAGATCAGTAACAACAAGCCGGTGGGTCCAGTGGCAGGGGGGGGCAAGGGGAGGGCCCCAC
>NW_010548364.1:9796-12004 GCF_000687285.1 Phaethon lepturus
GTGTGGACAAGGCGAGCTCCTGCAGCTGCCTCCCATTCATGTGACTACTCCAGACCTTCTGGTTTTCACATGGAAATCCTCTTTGGGTTACCCACCTCCGAGCACAGGGCATCACAAGCCCTCACAGCTTCAGCGCAAGGCACCCAGCACCCTGGCACTGCCTTGGAGCGCTTGAACCCCAACGCCACCCCACACCTCTTTTCAGCCTCCCCCCTTCCCTTTGAAACCTCACTGCACGGCACAGCGCCCTTCACCAAGGTCCTGCTCCTCTCCTCCTTTCCCCGCTCCCCTTTCTCTCCTCCCTGCACCCTACTCCCATGGAGTCTCACCCCTTCATGGAGTTCATCTTCACCTGAGCAAGTCCCACCATACCACTGATAGTTCCTGACACAAACCAAATGCAGCCACGCCACCACTGTTTTGTATTGTTCTGTTGGGGGTTTTTTTTCCCTACTTCTGTGCAGCCTAGCAACTTGCGTCCACCTCATCTGTTCAGACTACGAGCTCCTTGGGCCTAAAGCTGCGTTCACACAGGGCCTAGCGCAACAGCTCTCACTCGCCATCAGCCCCTTCCTGCATTAGCCAGCATAATAAAAACAGCATGTGTCAAGCAAGAGTGAATCAGTCTCTCCTTAAAGCATTTCAAAAATCTGGAGGAGTCTGACAGAAAGAAAAAAAAAGAGAAAGAAAAGGGAGAGAAGAGGCAGGAGAGAAAGGGCACAAAATGGAGGAGATGGTTTTCACCAGAAGCAGCACTCCCTCTGAGGTGCAACACCGTGGCCTGTCACTGCCATCCTTCCTTGACAAAGTCAGGCTAGAAGCAGCATTCCTCTCTTTTATCCCTATGTAACACTCCTTCCCCCTTGAAACCCCCCTCCCCCCCCCCCTCCCCCCCCTGCCTTATATTGCTTTTAACACTTAATTCCTGCCCAGTCTGGCGCTTCCATGCAAAAGGAAGTACTTCTATGGCGCTTCCTTACTGACCGGAGTATCACAGGCCTACGCTCTTACTACACGTCTGCCGAGCGCCAAGTGGTATTTAAACCATTTTCACCTCTCTTCTTCACCCTCCCACCTGCCAGCAGCAGTCACAGTCTCAAAAATTGTATTTCCTTCTTCATTTCAGGACTGAAATAGTTCATAGTGCCTAACGTAACAAACTGTAACACCCTCACTGCTAAATACACCATGACAATGAGGGGCCCACGTTGAGCCTTAAAAATACTAACCACCGAATGCACACAGGCTGAATTACTTCTTTGGCATACCTAAAACTGCATTTTAGTTGAGAAGTTGAAAGATTTAACAAACACAGTATTTTCCCTTTCACTTTTATCAATGCATGAGTAATCCCCCTCTACTCTCTGTTATAGCTGTGGTGTTTTTTTTAGTTAAAAACTAAAATTAAGAAAAAAAAAAAAAGCCTCGAGTTGAGGAAGAGCTGAGCAACAATTCACAGGTGATTCAAACAGCTTTGGATGCAACTCACTGGAAATTCAAGTACAGTTTGCTAGTGGCTTGAATGCCAAATAAAACCAAAGACATCGAAAATATTGAGAGGCGGCTCTTAACAGAGCGGATGTGCTCTGAGCCACTTTTTCCCACATGGCTGTCACACGAAGCATACATACATCGCGCATATATCTTTGTATGACGGGTCTCATGCGGTACATCGCCTGTGTGACTCTAGAAAACTGATTTTTACCCTCCTTCCAACAACATGGAAAGCAATTTTGTAACCAGCTAGCTTACCCCCTGGCAGCTGATAAGATGGGTTCGCAAACACTACCCTGGTGCCTGAGAAATCATTAGGTTATTCTACATACACAGCAGAGACGAATTACCAATGTGTTAAGAGCAAAGAAGTGCCTACCCTGGAGGCTCTCAATCCTATTTCACATGCAAGGTGCAATTCTTGCTCTTCTCCCAATAAACCCTGTCAGTACTTTCCAGCCCCAGCCACCCTCAGCCCCAACATCTGTTGGCCCTAAGCGACCATGGAGCTGCACTGCCAACTTAACGTGCTGCAAGACACTGTGTGTCAACAGGACTGCTCAGATTACTAAGAATTAAACGCACAAAGAAGTACTTCCAGCTGAGTCAAGGCCACAACATTCAATACCTGGCAGTCTCAAGGCCCTTTTCTGGCCCAGGGTGACATAGTAATGTGTTGGGGGGGGGGGGGGGGGGGGGGGGAGAGGAGAGAAC
>NW_010548364.1:12035-25720 GCF_000687285.1 Phaethon lepturus
AAATAAATACAGATATTATATAACCTTTTGAGCAGCACAAGATTTTCCTGACCACGGCCTGAGTAAAAATAGTACTGTAGAAGGCACATCAGAAACAGGAACCGAGCGCACTGCTTGCCCGCCTCCACTGGGGAGGGATGCTGTCCGTGGGGCTGGAAGCGCGGCTCTTGATGGAAAAGCTTCACCGGCAAGAATAACTACAAAATCTGCAGCAGAGGATAGCAAACCGCAGCACTTCTAGGACAAAATGTGCTTCAAGGCCGTACCGGAACACCTGATTTTAGCAGAAGCGTACATGAGGGCGAATTTGGCCTATATTCTGTACACCTTAAGTTTCTGTTGTCGGGGAGGGAAAGCAAGCCGCTGGAGTTAAAGCGGCAATCTGCAGAAGAGGAAAACTAACCCTACAGCCTGCTGGACAGGAATGACTCCAGTCCCTTAGAAAACAATATAAGGGCAGTATCAGTAAATCTGCATACTGAAAAGAGAAAATTGAGAAACTTGAGTCCTGAACATTGACCTATGAAAACTTCTTTAAAAAAAAAAAAAAAACCACCACACACCAAACCCAAAAACCAGCTTTCTTCTGAATCATTTTCTGATTAGCCAATTAAATACTTGATTAGCTCTTTAGCTGTGACATGAGCAAATATAAAATGCAGCAGAAACCCTCCCGGCCCACCAATGCAAACACATCCCTTTTCCAAGATGTGCTTTTATTTAAGCCCATCAGTTCGCTGCTTCTTTACAGTTAAAGAAGATAAGGAGCAATTTCGCACCCAAAGAAATGAGTTTCCAGGTGCTGGCTAGTGACATCAGTTAAGCCAGTCACCTTAATTCCTGTGCGAGAATCTGCTCTGTGACTTTAACTCTCACCTTTCACTCCTGCAACAAGGGCTCAAAGCTTGAGTTGAGCCAAGAAGCGGGACAGGCAAGAGATGAGGCGGCTCCTCTTGCTAGAAATAGAGTGCTTAATACAGAGAGAGTGTAAGAACAGCTTTCCTATTTGAACATCATGTGAAAAAGTGTTTGGTGTTTTACACCCATCTCCAGAGAGATGGTTTTCCATCACAGCAGTTTCTGTAAGGGCACTGTACATTACACCAGTAAAACATGGCAGCCCCACTTAACTCCAGACAAAGCTGCAGTTTTATCACTGCATCTTGGTGCCAACCGTACCGAGGTGTTTCAGGCAGCGCCTGATGGATTTTCACAAAAAGTATGTACGGTCCCAAAAGGAGCTTTGTTTAAGTGTACAAAATCCAACAGCAGATGGAAAGCCAAAGTTTGAGTCTTTTAAATGGGCAAGTAATCATAGTGAAAATATTTAAGTCAGTTTGTCACTAGGACTTTTTGCAGTTGCGCTTTATGGAAAGGGCAAGAAAGCATACAAAAAGCTGGAGTACTTTGTTTAATTTACATTTCTGTTCTAGTGTGCACCCAATTTGTCCATTGGGGATTTGATCCAGGTTGCAGCAAAATCAAGTTTAGGACTGTTCTTGTAAGTTTAAGGACAAACAGATGGGTTTAATTTTTGACAATTTCAACCCTTTGGAGCTCTCTTCCCTCTACGCCTTACATTTTGAAAGTTACATTGCCAAGCAGTGTCGTCCCCAACTTCAGTTGTCCTAAAACTATGCGACTTTCACAAAAGAAGCTTAATGACCAAAAAAAAAAAAAAAAAAAAAAAAAATCCAACATTGCTTCAAAACTTTATGAAAAACATGCAGCTATTAATATGCAATTCTGGAAACTGTTGCTTTGCTGCTGCAGGGTCTGTAGCCAGGAGAAAGCACAACCTTATATAAAATCCTGAAAGAACACATCTAATTGAATAAATCCACCCTCTTCCACAATGGTGCAGATTACTTCATCTGCAATGGTCTTGAAAATGAGTTTAACTCTACAGATAACTATGTTCTTCACAACAAAAGGAATCAAAATGAGAGGAAGACGTTATTGTTCACCAAACAGAAAACAAACAACAGCACAAGGCTAGTAAGGAAAGAATGGTTAATCTCACATTTCTAAAAGGGTATTATAAACAAAGCATGGTGAACAACAAAAATAAAATACAGAAAAAAAAAGATACACAAGTGCTTAATGGTGTTCTTTTAAATATTTACTTTGCTGCTATTTGGAGAATAATTTGTTCCATTTAGTAGTGTTGGGCTCAAAGGACTGCTTTAATCCAGAGAGATTAATTATAGCCTTTGGAGTTACAAACACAGTTTGGGAAGCAAAGCGAAGCAGAGGAGAGAGATGCCTCTCATGCTGGAGATTAACAAGTTTACGTGCTTCGGGGCTACACCGCACAGGCTGTGCCCCTGCTACCAGCAGAACAGGGCACAGGTCACTCATAAATCAGGGAAAAAGAGCCCCCAAGATGTCCAAGGAAGACACTACCCTACAGCCTTGCTATAGGCAACTAAGATACTTCTCAGGTGTCCTTCACCAAAATACAAGTTCACCCGCACCTTATGAAGATGTCCTCTGATCTCGCTTTTATTACCTGCGCCAGAAATGACGAGTCATCATGCTGAGACAAGCAGCAGTGCTCAGTGGGCACGGGACCCCATCCACACCACCTTTAAACCTCTCCCATGCTTTCACACACCTCTCCCTCTGCTCATCGCCGTGTCCCGCACCAGGAGACGCAGAGACCGGCGACAGTGGCGAGGCTGGGAGGGATCTTACCTAGCGAGGGGTTGGCTGCTCCCTCCTCCGAGCTCTCCTCAGCCCCCTCCTCCCCCAGGCCGGAGGCGGCTGAGTCCTCTGGGGCGGATGTGGAGCCAGGGGTGCTGGGCCCACTGACGGACCCTGAGTCCCCTTCCTCGCTGCTGGAACCGTAGCGGTCGGGCTGGGCGGCCGTCCCGCCCTCGCTGCAGCTCCTCCGCTCCTTGCGGTGCACCCGGGAGTGCAGCACCATTTGGTGGTAGGTGCGGAAGATTTTCCCACACTCGAAGCACTCGGTGGACTTGTTCTGGGCGGCCCGCCGGCTCTGCCGTGAGGCAGGGCGGTAGTCCAGGTCCCCCTGGGCGAGCGGGCAGCTCTCCCCTGGCAGGGCACCACCAGTTTTCTCCGGGCGCCCGCTGCTGCAGCTCTTTTTCTTGGGATTGCTGGAAGAGCTGGGTGAGTCCTGGTCTCGCTTGCGCTTCTCCTGGTTGACAAGGATGTACTCTCTCTTATCCTTGTCGTAAGTCACGTCCGCATCTGCCAGGGCCTCGTCCCATCCCACATACTTCACATACTCTGAGGGCTCCACTACTTTTCCTTTGGTGGCCAGCTGCCAAGCTTGGTAGCTACTGACCGGATCCAGCTCGGCTACTCTTTTCCCAGGCTGTCCTCTTGTAACTCTATCCATCCCTACAGATGGCCTTAGATCGAGACACTGCAAGAAAAACTGCTTCGTTACCGAGGAGCTTAGGCTCCCATCAGTTAAGCCCTCGGCCTTATCCCCAGCGCCGCCCCGCTGCGCCCGGTAGTGAACAGCATTGTGTGCCTTCAGGCTTTCCATATTTGTAAACAGATTTCCACACTTGGTGCAAACTTCATACAGAGACAGGCCCGTCACAATCGTCTCCTCCTGTATCACATCATTGATAGTGGCTATGAGCTCCAAGTCATTTTTTGGTTTGTTTTTGCTCCCGGACTTGGGGCCGTGCGACTTCATGTGGTTTTTGAGAAACCAGGGCTCTTTGAATCTCCTGCCACAAATGTGGCACCCGTGATCAAATGACCCCCTGTGCTTTTTCATGTGAGCTTTCAGAAACCAGGTTTGACTAAAGGCCTGACCACAGACTTCACATGGAAACTCGCCCGCGCTCAGCTCGCTCTTGCAGTTCTCAGCGTAGGCCTCCCCATTTGGGACCTGAGCTGTTATGTGGTCCTTCTCTATGTGGTTTAACAGCGTCTCCTCCCTCAAGGTCATGTAGCTACACAACCTGCACTTGAACGGTTTGTGGACCTGGTGCAGGTGCTGCTCCAGGTCCTTCTTCCTTTCAAATTTGTTTTTGCAGAAGGTGCACTGGTAAGAGGTCAGTTTGCCATCCTCCTCAGCTGGCACCACCTCCATGACCTCCTTCTTGCTGCTTCTCAACAAGATCTTGCTGCTATCTACCTGAGCAGTACCGTTCAAGATCTTGTTGCAGGCGGAGGTACTTTTAGTAGGGCTCGTGCACCCGCCGAGGCCCTCTGAAACGCCCATCTCCCCCAGCTGCGCCTCTCCCATCTCCGCCTCGTGCCCCTGACTTAAAGTGCCTGTTCTGTGACTACGGATGTGGATCTTCAGGTTACCCTTTTGGGAAGCTCTGTGATCACAGTAAGGGCATTTGTAGGGCTTCTCACCCGTGTGCTTCCTCATGTGCTGCGACAAAGAGCTCTGAAACGGGAAACTTTTACCGCAGATGCAGCAGCTGTGGCACATAGTCTTGTCAGCATCCATGTCATTCTTGCTTAGCTTGCCTGGGCTAGAGGATCTCCGTAACTCCATTTCTGCCTCTCTACTACAATCCATCTGTATTACTGCAACATCGGGTGAGTGGGGCAAGAGGACAAAAGCATGTCCGGCAGCAGAGGAGGGCTGGACCGTGTTTTCAATCATACGGTTCTGCAGAGAGACCTTTTATTGCTTCATTCTTGGGGTAACATTTCTCCTTTCAGCTGCTTGAGAGAGTCTGAAGCGCCGATTTATTTCCGTGTGCTCTGTAAGCGGATGGCATAGATCATCTGAAACAAGAACAAAATCACACAAATGTACAGAAATTGTGTAAGTAGACTCTTAAATATACTTAAACCTATTCATATTTTTAATTCAACAGCTTCCATCACTTGCCTTGCATTCAGAAG
Source organism: Phaethon lepturus (assembly GCF_000687285.1). Classification (NCBI taxonomy): domain Eukaryota; kingdom Metazoa; phylum Chordata; class Aves; order Phaethontiformes; family Phaethontidae; genus Phaethon; species Phaethon lepturus. Next base: position 16,884 of record NW_010548364.1, read on the forward strand.
CGTTCAGAAGTAAATACTACAATTTATTGTACCAAAAAGCAGCAGCTTCTCCTTTTGCCGATATTCTAAACTATAATGGCATGCATCATTAATAAACAAAATCCAAAAAAGAGCAAACATTAATTTTCATACACTGAAATCACACTGTCTTTAAAAAAGTGCAAACTTTAAAAATATTTTTTGTTTTAAACCCAGGCAGAAGTGGCTAAAAATACACCTTAAATGAGGAAAACATTTCCTGAGGGGGTTATTACGCTTTAAATCTGTGGCTTTACCATCATGTGTCATTTCATGTAAAATACTTACTTGCCAAAGATAAAAGCCTTTCCTAGAGACTTCAGCAAGTATCATATTCTTGCTGGCAACTGCATTATTTTGCGTCTCGGACAGCTCTGCTGTGCTTGATGTGGCATGCACAGAGCAGGCGCAGAAACTGAGGACACTCAGTGCTTTGATTAGAGAGAAAACAAGAATCCAGGGCCTGACAAAGCATTCAGGAAAACTAAAAGTTATTTCCTGTTAGACAATGAAGAAAAGAAATAATCTTGAAGTGTAATATTTAGTCTCAATCTAACAAAGTAAACTGATAATGTGTGTAGGTATCAAATGATCTTAAAAGTTGAGTGATTTATGTCAACAAGAGACACAGGAAACCACAGCACCACCCACCTCAATGAAACAGAATCTTAACCATAAACAAACAAAACAAGAAACAACTTTGATTAACAAAACAGATTAATAAAAGTTTAAAAGCTTTTGTGTCTTGATTAAAATGCAAGGGTCAGTATCTGCCCCAGCAATGCAAGATGCAACACACCAGCAATTCTCCACCTTGTATATGGCAAAAAGCAATGGCTAAGATCTCCACAGATAGTTTCTTTTCCAATTACCACACTGTGAAACAAAAATCTTTCCCCGTTCCTACCCTTATTAAGTACTACAAACACCACATGACTAACATCAAAGAATACCATATTATCTAATAAAGAGAACCAATCTATTACTACATTAAGGAAACAGCAGCTTCTTAAAATGTAGCTAAAAATATGCAGAGCAATAATGAGACTATATATTCACATATCCATCACTTGGCATCTATAACTCAGTAAAGAACTACAGATCTACAGTTGCAAATGTCAAGGTTTCTCATTGTATTCACCTGAGTCTTTTCAATACGTAAATAAATAAATAGTCTAACCACATCACCAGCATGAGCCTAACAAAAGGCAAGATAAAACTGATGCAATGTCCATCTCAGTTACTCGCTACAGAATAACTTCATTATGTTTAAGTTAATCTAGCCCTCTTATTTGCTACAAGACCATTCATTTCTGGGTTTGATTTTCTGCATATCTAGTACCCATTCAGCATGCTAAGAGTTATCAACAGCATCTACCCAAACCATCTTTTCCTCAGAGACCTGACAGTAATATCTAAGGGACATGCTACAAATGCAATTTCATTTCCTGAATTAAACATTTGTATGTTATGACTAATTTATCATGACTTAAAAAAAAAAATCACATCAGTTCACAAATTCAGAAGTCCATATGAGCAGGAAGTTTACATATAAGAGTATCTAAATCAATCTCTGAAATTAGCCATTCAAAACCAAATTGAGGGGCAGCCTTGGAAGAAACTCCTTGAGTATATGAAGGATGGCAGCCACTGGACATTGTGGCTGTACCAGAAGGTACGAACCTGCCAAACAGCAAATACAAATGCAGTTTACACTGCATATTGAATGGATGAAACAATTCAGAGTAACATCTTATTTATTTGACCCATAACCTAAATCTGCCAAGTAAATATTCACATTGTCTCATAATCAAAGACTTAACCTAAAACTCATTAAATCATAAAAAGGAACACCAGGGAAACTTCTTGCATTTTACACTACAGTATACTTGAACAAGCAATAGCTTTTTCTGAAATGTTTTGCACTATTGTAGAAAACGAGATAGGAAGCTTTGGGGACAGATTTTTCCAGGTATTTTATACAATGTTTTCTACATTCTGCATTTTCTACAGTCTACAGCAGTGAGAACACTGCTAGTTGGTATGCTGACTTTTAGAAGAGCAACTTTTTTTTTTTTTTTTTTAAAATGTAGGTCCCATTTTAACTCAACTCTCTACAGTGCTTCCTGTCTGAAAGTTCAAAAAAGAGCTTTAAGAGCCCAACTTAGACAAGAATGCTGTATGCAGCAGTTCAGGCACATATAAATCCAAAGCTTCAGAGTCCCTTTGTTTACTTGGCCACAGCTTCCCTGTGCTTAGTCTTGACATATTTCACTTTAATTATTTATAGCATTTTCATTAATGAAACTTAGTTATGAAAATGAGGATATGAAGAAAGCATTACTTATAAGAGGGATATTAGCCTTTGGCAAGACAATCCCCTAGCTCTATATTAAATTAGGCCTGAGGGGGGAAAAAGAGTGAAAAAATTACCAAATTATTTTATTAGTCTGAAATACTTAAAGGAAGTGTTATCATCTTCAGCAAAACAGTCTGAGAAAACTGTTTCATCTTTATTACTTGAGTTTGGCCAATGCACTGCAATTCATAAACGTTGAAATAAAGTATTCCTAGGTTTGAATTATTTGAATTCATACACATTTAAGCTCACAAAATTTCAAGTCTGACCTTCCACAGACAGAAATTCCAGGGGGAAGAAAGGATGTTCACCCAATCTGAGTTTGCTTTACACAGTGTGTGGAGGTCTCCCTTAGGCTTTGGTAAATAGGCTGACAGAAATATATACAAACAACTTATAACTCTGTCCTCACATCATCTGAGTGCCACTTAAAAGTAATTCTTTTAGAGGTGCTCTCTGCTGAACAGCAAAGCCAGCGTTCATTGGAAAGAAGCAGCAAAAACAAAATAAAAATGTTAACTTTGAAAAAAGCTTCAGAAGACTGAAAGTACAAAATGAGGAAAACAACACTTGTAAAGAATCCTACCAGTAGAAAAGAACATTTTTGCTTAATCGTTTCCACGTTAGTATTAATTATTAAACAATTATTTCAACATCAAAGATGGCACAAGGGATGGAAGACATCAACTGGTAAATCAAACCACACTGATCACTCTTCCACTACGAACGGAATTTTGCAATAGCTATTTCTGTTTCTTCCTGGCTGACTGCGATTATAAAAATATTTGTATTTTGAAATAACCTGAAAGTATTCTGAAATAATTCTCTTTCAGCACATGTGGAACGCGGCCACCTCCAGCTACCCTAAGGCTACTAAAAAATGTTTCGACTCTCAGTAGTTTCAGGTGGTAGCCAGTAACCTTTCATCGTTTTGGTCCGGCAGTTCCTCAGCACCAGCTTGTCACACAGAATCCGTAGCAGAGTCACATCCAGCCTGCAGATTTCTCCCAGACTGTCACAGCACGGAGATCCCCACTAGCACAGAGGCAAGCCGTAAGGAAATGCAAGTGAATGTAAACTGTACATTAATACATGATCTTTAAAAATACTTTGTGTGTTTTAATGGCATTGCAGCCTATGCCAAATGCCACACAACTCCTCGAGGAGGGGTTGATATTCTGTTCTAAGGGCCATATGAACTATGGCCCTTCATTTTCTTGAACTAGGGATCAGCAGTTCATGTAAGAAGCCGCTGGCCAGTGTCTGGGAAGCGGTTTTAGCCCCTTTGAAATACACTGAGGCACTTAACATCATCACTATTTACATGCAGGTTTGGTATATAAAGCAAGGAGGAAGAGAAAAATGAAGAAAGACCCAAAAACAGGAGGGGTGGCATTCCAAGAAATGCCTTTGCTCAGCCAAATAATTTAGTTATAAGGCTTGTTCCTGCACCCATTGCCTCACAGAGGGTCTTTGCCTTGACCCACACAGGAACAAATACAAATAAATTTTTTTATTACCCCCCAGCCCCCAGCAAGGAAAACAAGGTTTCCCACAAGTATTTGTCAGAATCGACTCTATTTCAAACATTTAGGCACGAAAACTTCTCTGGTTTTAAAAACTAACTCAGAGTTCTGGGCTTGAGAGAAAACACATTTGGCCAAAGCAACCTGCTCTCACCACGGGGCCCCGGCACCTTTGCCAGCATCAGCCGCAGCTTCCTCAGCGAGGCTGTGGTAGCCCGTCCCCGCCGGCGGCCCGGCAGGTATGCCGGTGCGCAGCTGCATCAACCTTGCAACTTCTGCAAGACCCTCACGTGGTCTTGAAGCGAAGCATGTGTGGAAGTACAGGAGAACAGCACTTCCAATCAAACAGGAGCACTCTGAAATACCCATTACTCTTCGTCCACCTGCATGTTCTGGAAGAGGACCAGGTATGCGGTGAGGACTCCCCGCAGGGCGAGACAGACCCTCTTAAGGACCTTCTGTGCCTCTTGGAAAACAATTAATAAAAAAAGAAATAAAAAATAAACAACAAAAGAAAATTGAAAAATAGAATGCAAGAGACACCACATTGAAAAAGGAATTGCAGATTTATTTCTTACATACAAATATCCTGTGCAATGCAGAGTGAGAGGAAAACATACAAGAAAATTATTCCTGTTCCAACATACAGAAGACTATACATCACTTTTTAATTTCTCTTCAATTAAACCTGACTTTGAAAGTCACATTGCATGGGCTGTACTGGCAAGTAGGCAGAACTCTTCAGTAAGTAACAAACAAGAACATACAGTGTGGGAAGCTACACAGACCTATTCGAAAAGCACAGTGTATATTTTAAAACAAACGTCTTTCAGCTTGGGTGTCAGTATTTCAAGTCCCATCTGAAAGACGAACGCACCAGAGGAAAATCGCTCCTCTAATCTCCAAGAGGTTTGAGTATACACTGCAATCACTCCACCGTGTTCCTCTGCCAAAAGCAACAATGACTTTAAAAAAAAAAAAACCACCACCACTGTGAGGCGTGATCTTGTGGAAAAAATATCTTACTGGAATTCCTTCTAGATGATGAAATGATAGCACATAGCACGTAAACATCTAGGTGAATTTGAGAAAGTTGGATCTTTCAAGGAACAGCAACCTGGAGAGCTGATGTCTCCTGATTTGAGAAGGCTCAGGCTGCTCCGCAGCCAGACAGACTTGGCAGTTCAAAGTAAAGAGGGCAGAAGAAAGCAAAGTGCAGGAAAAGAGTGGCTGAAAATCAGAGGACGTTTTACAACTGTCTCGCCAGCCTTCATGTTCACTGACCCACAGAGACCTTTCTCCCCCCGCCCCACGATTTCTCCCCAAGCTGCAGAGGCACTGCCCTACACACACACCAACCTCGCTCTAGCTGCACACCCTCCTCCTCGCTTTGTGAGGGGACATGGCTGCTCCTGAACACCTCGATCCCATGGGGGTCATCAGTCCACCACCCCTGATTAAAGGCTTGATCCTGCTGTCCTCGTTTAGGCACCAGTCCTACCAAAATGCCTCTTATGCACCATATCACAAGCCCACAGATCCCTTGCTGCCTTGAGCTGATAGCATCCTTTGGACTACACCAGAGGGTAGAAGGGCAAGCACATCTTTAAATAGTAAGGCCATACTTGAATTTGCAGGATATCCTGGCATTCTGCAACCTAGAGACCAAACTTGCCGTTAGGTAAAGGCAGCATAGCTCTGAACTGATTTTATGAGAGTAAGCCAAACTAACTCGGTAAAAAGCTACCCAAAAATCCCGAGCCAGTTGTAGAAGACTGACAAATTTTCAAATGTATCCAGCTATTATAAGCAGCGATCTTGACAGCAGACCTCCTGAAGTTTGTTTAAGCCTGCCAAAACTGACACAGGACTGAAAAGGAAAAATAAAAAGCTCCTGGAAAAACAAACAAGAAATTTCTATTAGTCTATTTCCGCTTAGGCTTTATAAAGTCCTTCGGCAGCATTTCGCAATACTTTTTTGTTTAATTATTTTAAACCAGCCTTCCCCTGCAGCTGGGGAAGCTCTTCCCATTTGAAAAGTGTGCTGTCTGAACCCTGAGATATTATTTTGAGCTCCTCCAAATACATCATGTGTTTTTGTGCCTTTCTCCCTCCATGAGCTAATGACATTTTGCAGCAGGCTTCAGCGCGGCAGCCAGGGCTGCGGAAGCAGAGTCAGGCCTTTCTCAAGCAATGCCACACCCTTAGCAGGGGAAAGAAGACGCTGAAATAAAGATAAAAACACTAAGGCTGAAAAAGCGGGAGGTAGGCGTTTGCAGCGAGGTAATCTCTCTCAAAACAAAGTCAGCAAAACCTCCGTAACCCAGATTTTTCTGTGGCTCCTCGAGAAGCAGTTCAGGAGCAAGGGGCTTGGGGCGGGGGGGTGCTTTTGGGCAGCTACGGGGTATGTTGAGAAACACAGAGCTGTCACCCACTCAGTACATATTTTGTCTTTTAGTATACTGTGCGTGTTTGTCTTCCGGGAGACAAAGAAATGTACTTTATTAGTTACACTGTAGTATTCTAAGCAATGAATTGAAATATATCATTAACATCCAGGACAAGCTTTATCTTGCTACCAAAACAAAGAGACCATTCTTTGAACAAATTGAGGGGGAAAATCCCATAATGACAATGAAGAGTTCCTCTCCCTAAAAACTGCGCTGCACAAGAGTAACAATTACAGGCTTATATTCTACAGACTGGGGTTGCGAATAGCTGCATGAAGCGATGCATTCACTATTGGGAGAGTAAGTACCATTGATGACAAGGCCTTGGGGCTTCTGCTGTTCGCAGACCAATCAATAATCCATTATGAACAAACTACATTTCCCCTCTAATATGAAGAAATGAATAAAAGAGAACCAGTATCACTAGTACTTTCATGGAAAAAAACCCACAACAATGCAGAAATCACAAAATGCCATCACAAGACTTAAGACTACTGGTGATGTCTAACACTGACAAAACTACCCATAATAACCCTTTATTTTACAGCAGTTGTTGGGCACCACTACATTATAGTCCAAAATAATAAAAAAAAATAATAAAGGAAGCTTATTTTAAAAGCAAGATTCTTTCAAGACTACTTATTCTGGCTGCAGGACAAAACAAAAAAGCAACATTAATCTTTCAAGGCAAGGAGAAGAAGATGAACTAACTTCATCCGTGTATCTACCAGTTTGCTTCAAACTATTTTCTAATGCAATGTAAATAAGAACTTCTAATTAGAAACAACTGTCCAAATTTGGCTGGTCAACCATCACAAAACCTCACTGCAGCAGCTGTGTTACCATCGAGACACGAGGGCCTGAAATTATTGTTCTCCCATTGTCACTGTCACATGCTACAATACAATCCAGAGAGGATCCATTTAAACAGCAAAACCATAGCAAACCTCAGCATCCTCAGTCCAGTCCTACCTAAACCTCTCAACACAGCACCAGAAGGTAGAAGAAGAGAAAAGATCTCCAGAAAAATTAGAGATGAAGTACTTAAATTTAAAAAAAAAAAACAAACCACTTTACTGATTTTTTTGATGGGTAACCATAAATTAGATCCAAAGGAAACACTGAGGCCAATATTATTAATGCGTAAGCTAGTCTATGTCCTTTTTCTGAAATATAAAGACTAGTAGTTAAAGTTGACCTCGCGGGCTGGGGGGCTGGGGGAATGAATACACAATGTGATTATTGATCAGCCCTAGAAAAGCCAAGAACTGCACTAGTGCAGATGTGATTCTTTTTTTCCTGGGGTCATTGATGATATATGTTGGAAAGTCAAAAGCTTTTTATTTTGACATGCTGTAATAGTATCACTAATTCTGAATACAAGCATCATCTTAGGTTCAAAAAATCTTAAAAAACCCCCACAAACAAACAAACAAAGCCCTCCATTTTACTTCAGTTTAACAATAATGCTTTCCTCTTTGGCTACACCCACCAAGTGAGTTACTTTAGCGTCTTAATATTCTCAAGTACTAAAAATTAAAAGAAGTTGAAGAAACATCCACAATTCTGGTAGCATCAAACCAAAAATAAGTCAGTTATAAACACAAGCAAAGTCACCTCAATACTGTATATTACCTCCTTATTCAAATCGATGGCATTGATGCTGTCTATTCATGCATGTCTATGGAGATGCGCATATACATAGGCAGCACAGTATTTTCCCAGCATCCAACAGTGCTTTTATATTTAATGATCTTGTGAGGGTTTCCACTGCAAACCCATTTACACAGAGTTGTAACATGGCCATTTTAATTCTGCAGCATGGGGCAGGGCAGGGTATTTTCCTGCTAATATGCTCTGTTACGTTCTGCTCAGTTTGCATCTTAAAATGGGGAAAATTTTCTTATGTTTTTATTTGCAGTGTCATGACAAATAAATACTTAGTTTTATTATTTTTACATTAGCTGCAGAAGAGTAAGGACTGGAATGTCAGCTGGTATAAAACACTGGAGTGCAGCGTATCGCACACATACACACCCACCCCTTCTTGCTGCCTCTTCCATCTGCCCCATCAATGCAAGCTACACACAAACCACATCCTCAGCTGCCGTATAAGTGCGCACAGTGCCATGAGATCCATTTGTATCAAATGAGAAGCTATACCACCAGCTAAAACCGGAATGCCTTTCTGCTGAGTATATAAAGACCTGAATGCAAGAAAAACATGACCATAATTAAAAGTAAATATTTTGAACTGTTGATTTCCTACCCCAGCAAAAGGTGCACGAAGCAACATTGTCCTAAATGCCCAAATTCCTGCTTGTCACAACTAACAAGTACACCAGTGAGGAACAAAGTGAGGAACAAACTTCAGCACGTTAGTACATACATACAGCACCAGAACGACTTGCCCATAGCAGACCTCAAATGCAAAAAGTTTTATGTTTAATACCAAGAAAATTTACTAGCTACAGCTATGTGTTC
>NW_010548364.1:25751-35984 GCF_000687285.1 Phaethon lepturus
GGCCAGTGGAAGGTAAAGATTATTTCTACAGTACATTGCTATGAAATAAGCTGTGTAGAGAATTAAGAAATTCAAGGTAATAAATTAGTTTCTCTTATACCTAATATATCCTATTGCTCAAATTGCCACAGTAAAATCATTACCTTATAAATACAAGTGTTGCCAAGCGTTAACCTGTTAACAGATTTAGAATTACAGCACTGTTGTTTGATTAACTATTAAAGTCTTACTGTAACAAAAAATTATTTCTGAATTAACACCAGCAAAAAACATTTGCTTTTTATTCCCCCCCCTCCCCCCCCCCCCAAAACCCCCCCCATTTTAAAGGAATTGTAAAGCACTGAAACAGGTTTTTGGACTGTACTTCCTTACCTCTTTTCAAAATCACATTTTAAGAGAGTAAAAAGATTACATTAAAAAAAAGGGGGAGCGGGGGGAAGGAAAAAGGAGACAGAGGGAGAAAGAAAGGGCAGAGGGGAAAGGGAGAGACTGTGCCCTGAAATACAAGGATGGATAATCATATGCCAAAAGCCATAAAAGCATTCTGTTAAACACTACCATCTGAGGTGGCACTGTTTAGCGCTGAGAAGCAACACAAAACTCACAAAACACACACCTCCAAAAGCTCATTTTCAGTTTGTTTGGTTTTTTTTATATTTTTATACATACATATCTATCTATCTGTCTCTCTCAAAGAATCACAGAATGGTTTGAGTTGGAAGAAACCTTAAAGATCACCTAGTTCCAACCCCTCTGCCATGGGCAGGGACATCTTCCACTAGACCAGGTTGCTCAAAGCCTCCCTCGACCTCTTCTTTTGACAGCGCCCAGGATACAGTTGCCCTTCTGGACTGTGAGTGCACATTGCCAGCTCACATTGAGCTTCTCGTCAACCAACACCTCTGGTTGGTTCTTAGATGGTCTTAAACCTGATCTTCTCCGACAGTGGGCAGTTACTCATTCTCGCAGTTCCTGCCTTTGCCTTCTGCGACTTGGGCAGCATGGCTTCAGCAGTTGCTGGTGAAGACTGAGAAAAAAAAGTCATTGAGTACCTCAGCGTTCTCCATATCCCAGGTAACCAGGTCTCTCGTTTCCTTCCAGAGGAGGCCCACATTTTCCCTAGTCTTCTCTTTATCACCAACATACCTATAGAAGCTTTTCTTGTTGCCCTTGACATCCCTGCCCAGATTTAATTCTATCAGCTTTCCCAACACAATCCCTGGCTGCTCAGACAATTTCTCTGTATTCCTCCCAGGATACCTGTCCTTGCTTCCACCTCTGCAGACTTCCTTTTTGTGTTTGAGTTTGTCCAGGAGCTCCTGGTTCACCCTTGCAGGCCTCCTGGCAGTTTTGCCTGACTTACTCTTTGTTGGGATGCATTGCTCGTCAGCTTGGAGAAAGTGACCCTTGAATATTAACCAGCTTTCTCGGGCCCCTCTTCCCTCCAGGGCTTTATCCCATGATACACTACCAAGCAGATCCCTGAAGAGGCCAAAGTGTGCTCTCCTGAAGTTCAGGGTAGGGAGCTAGCTTTGCGCCCTCCTCACTGCCTTAAGGATTTTGAACTCCCATCATTTCATGGTCACTGCAGCCAAGGCTGCCCTTGAACTTCACATTCCCCAGCAGTCCCTCCTTGTTGGTCACAACAAGGTCCAGCATAGTAGCACCTTTCCTCGTTGGCTTGGAGAAGGAAGTTATCATCAACACATTCCAGGAACCTCCTGGATTGCTTATGCCCTCCTGTGTGGCTGAAGTCCCCCATGAGGACCAGGGCTTGTGAATGTGAGGCTGTTCCTATCTGTCTATAAAGGGCCTCATCTGCTTGGTCTTCCTAGTCGAGTGGCCTGTAGCAGACCTCTACTATAACATCAGCTGTCTCTGCTCTCCCTTTAATCCTGACACATGAACTCTCAGTTGGCTCCTCATCCATCCCCAGGCAGAGCTCCACGCACTCCAGCTGGTCACTGATATAGAGGGTGACACCCCCTCCTGGTCTCCCCTGCCTATCCTTCCTAAAGAGCCTGTATCCTTCCATTCCAATGCTCCAGTCATAGGAGAGATCCCACCACATCTCCATGATGCCAATAAGATCATTGCCCTGCAGGCATGCACACGTCTCTAACTCCTGCTGTAATTTATTCCCCATGCTGTGTGCGTTTGCATAGAGGCATTTAAGTTGGACCCCCGATGAAGCTGACTCACTGGCTGGAGGTGCTGGAATTCCTTTGTGTTGCTCTTCAGGTGTTCTCCTACTGAGCTGTGAACCTTCTCCAGGCTCTGGGCATCTACTGGTGGCACTGGCATCAAACTGGTAGGAGTGGGATGGATTGAGGTTCCCCTCCCCCACCAACTTTAGTGTAAAGCCTTCTTCACCAGCTTGGCAAGCCTATGACCCAAGATGCTCTTCCCCTTCTCTGACAAATGGACCACATCACGTTTCTCCAAGTGAGTCCCATGGTCTAAGTAGCTGAAGCCCTGGCTGTGGCACCAGTCCCATAACCATTGGCTGATTCACAAGATTTGACTGGCCCTTTCAAACTCCTTCCCTTTGACTGGGAGGACTGATGAAAAAACTACCTGCACTCCAGAGTCCCTTACCACTGCTCCCAGGGCTCTGTAAGCCTTCTTGATACTCCTCAGACTGCTCCTGGCTGTATCACTGGTGCCCACGTGAAACAGCAGCAGCAGATAATAGTTGGTGGACTGTACAAGGCTTGGTAGTCTCTTGATGACATCCCCGATACGAGCCCGCAGTAAACAGCACACGTCTCTAGAGAGTGCATCAGGTTGGCAAATGGGTGCTTCCATACCTCTCAGAAGAGAGTTGCCTACTACTATCACCCCTCCTACTGGCTGCTCCCAGGGCTCATAATCGTTCTTGATACTCCTCAGACTGCTCCTGGCCTTATCACTGGTACCCACACGAAACAACAGCAGTGGGTAACAGTCAGTGGGCTGTACGAGGCTTGGTAGTCTCTCGGTGACACCCCTAATACGAGCCGCTGGTAAGCAGCACACCTGTCTAGAGAGCGTGTCAGGTCGGCAAATGGGTGCCTCTGTACCTCTTAGAAGACAGTCGCCTACTACTATCACCCATCCGTCGCCTTTTCTTAGTTGTGCTGGTTGTTATATATACATATGTTGTTTTATAGATATATATTTATGTGTAATGTATTTATGTGTAAAGTATTTCACTGGAAGCTCTTGCAAAGCACAAAACAACACGGACGAGCTCTATTCTAGGAAGCTTTCTTAAACCCTTAAGAACTTAAAGCAGGTAATTAAGACTTTCAATCAGTTTTTCTAATTCTCTGCAACATTTCTGAATGTCAAGCATGCAGACTATGCCCAGGCCCGAGCGCAGACACTCTGCTCTTCAGAGATCCCAAACCAGCCAAGCTGAAGCTCGCTCTGCGCTAGCTGAGACTCGGGACTCACTGTGCTGCTTCCACTGCGCACACCTTTGGCTCAGTGACACCAGCCCCAAACCAGCAGAGGACAGTGCTGAAGGCCAATCTGTGGATAGCCAGTGTCTCAGAAATACTTTCATTTCACCTTCTTTCACTGAGGTACACAGTACCCCTGAAGATCACTTCATCCACGAGCATAATTTCTGATGATGAGCTTATTTTACACTCGGTAATAAGACAGGTGATTGCTAGTAGTTTAAAAGAGAGATTGAGAAGTTTCTAAGTTCACCAGCAGTTTTAAAGACGAGATGTCTGCTGCTGCTTCATTAGTCCACTAATTCATTTTAGAGTTTTCTGTAGTTCTCACCAGTAAAAGCTACTTCCGCTATGTATGTGATAAATACAGCTGTGAAATATACTCAGTCTTGCACTGGTCCATCACTGTCAGCATAGAAAAGCAAACAGGTATAGCCAGTAAACAAAAGTGACTTACCATAAAGCATGAGCTGACTTACCCAGCAGGGTAACTACTTTTGTCCTCTTTTTATTTATTTACTTTTTCAAACACAAAGGAAAGAAAGCAATAGTCCTGTATATCGAATGAATACAAAGCACAAAGATAACTTTTTTTGGATTTCAAAGCTCCAAGCCCAGAGATCAGAAACTAAACCCAAAATCAAATCTTTCAGCTGTCAGCTGGTCCAGCTTATTTTGGTATGCAGAGCAGCGTATCATCCAAAGAGACAGATTCCACCTGCTACTTATAAATACAACTTCAAGGCACACTTTACCAACACTGCTAACTTTGCTCTCATTACTGCACAATGCATGCTTCAGATTTTGGCAGGTCAGGACATTGTGAGTATCACAAGATAAATGCTGATAACTCTGTTCAGAACTACTCCACTTTCCTTACATAAACAGGTACATGTACATCCTCTCACCTTGTCATTTAATCAAAGACTTCGAATCTTTGGGCCAATCCCTCACCTAACAAGGTACAAGTCGTTTCCCCAGAAATCCACAGACAGACAGAAATTCACACAAGTGCAGAAAATTATTCTGTGTTACATCCATCTCCAAAACCATTCCTGAGCTCATTGCCAGCCTTGCAAAGAGGAAGGTAGAGCTAAGAGAAGAAAAAAAACCCCAAAGGAACAAAATCCATCCCTTAAAAACTCTTCTACAGCCTCAGCACACAAATGCTGAGCAACTACTTAAAAACAAAACAAAACCCCTGAAATTATCATTCACAGGATAGCAAGCAAACAAGCCTGCAAGGAAGAGAAGGCTTTCTGTACAGGCTATTGCCGGTTTGTTTATTTTTCCATACACTACAACTTGCAAGACAGAGCTATCAACGGGTAAGACAAACATGAATCACACACACCAAGAACATAAATCTGTTTGCATCAGCAAACACTATAGTTAGACTTTATTTCTCCGTTCAAAGAAATGTGGCTATGTACCACGCACACACCAACACCCTCCCCTCTCACACGCTCCTCGCCACAGAGAACTCAACACGCCGTCACTACTACATATGCGTCGCTGCGTCTTCCGTCGCGGCGCAGGTCCCTGCCCATCCCAACCGCGGTCGCACCACTCCTGTGGCACCGACCTCCTTACTTCTACCCTCCTACCCGGCTCCACCCTGCCTCCGCCACCACCGTGGCTCCGAGCCCTGGCCGTCCACGTGCACCGCCTGCCTGCCAGGTCCCTTCTGGATCCCCTGCGGGCAGCTGCCACGCGCACGGTCCCTTTGCCATGGCGGTGGATGGCCATCGCCATCCTGCTGACGCAGCTTAAAGGCCACTTCTTTTCCGCTCTCCTTCTTTTCTGTCTGCTCACTCTTCAGCCTCTGCCTTCTCCGTTCTCCCCAACGCTTCTGCTTCTTCCAGAAGCACCTTCGCCTCCTTCTCGTTCTCAAACCTGTTTGGGCCCTTCGTGACTAATTCTTCCATCTGGGCTCTCCCTGACTTGCACAGCTTTGGTCCCTGCTGAGACTGTCAGTCCCTGTTTGCCAGGACATTTCGGCACAAGTTTAAGTGCCTCGTCCTTGCCCGTTCTGTCCTCTTCCCTAGAAGATGCCCATTCTTCAGGCTTTTCTATCTTCAGTTACTACAGAGTCATCTCCGGCCACCAAGCTTACAACTTGTTCCCCTCCGGTCTATTCAAGTAACTCTGCTGCTAACAGCATAGTGCTCTTCCAAAAACCAAAGGATGCCAACACACGGCGCAAATGTCTGGCGTGCTAGGTTCAAGTGCCATTCTTCTCCTTCAAGGACCTCCACAGTTCCATCCTACTGTCTTTTGTGTGGGCAGTGATACTCTCTCCCTAATGCATCTTCTGTATCGATTTCCCACTTATGGTCTTGTGTTCAAACACTGCATTTAGAACTGTTTTTTCATTATTTTTTTATTCACTCTTAAAAGCATATTTTCCATAAATGACTGCAATTTATTTTCCAAAATGAAATCCATCACTCAGTTTTGTTGGGGTTTTTTCCCCCTAATGCGTAGTATGTGTAGTACATATTGCTATGTTCTAATTGGTACGTATATTCCTCAAGGCAGGGACCCGAAATCTTTTATGCATGCTCTTTTATATACTTTCATACGGTGCCAAATGTTCTGACTTCAAATAATTTCTAAGAGCAATTTATCATTATAAAGTCAAGCTTCACCTTTTCAAAGAGTCAAAGTCTCTCTTCTCATCAGAGGCACAGCCTGAAGTTGAGAAACAGTGATTCTTTCCCGTGAGCCCCAAAAGTAAACTAAGCCCCTCTTCCACCTATCCCGAGTTCATCTCTTAGTGAGCCAAAAGGACCGTCAGATAGTTAAGAAACGAACAAAGTGTGCATCACATCACTAACCTCTCATCTCTCTGCTTTTCTGAAACATAGGTTTCCAGCCAGTTTTACCCATTTACAGGATATTAGTAACAACAAGCAAGAAGCATAACACCAAATACGTTTCAAGTGCCACGTACCACCAAAGGAAACACTTTTCTCTCCATTTCTTCAATTCACAAGCAACTGGAAAAAAGTGGGCTATGGGGAACATCACATTAAAGTATAAGATCCCTAGTGGTGAGTCTCACCCAAGTGAGGTATTCTTCGTACACAGGTTAGTCTCTTTCTACACCTAGGACTACAAGCCTAATTTAAAAGCTTTCCAAACTTACTTTCCTCCAGCACATGCATGCTGCTTTGTATCACACATTTTACCATCTGCAAATACAAATATACTCCTTTACTCTTCAGGGCGATGCTGAAGTGAGTAGATTTTCCACCAGAGAAACACAACATAACCATGACTCTTTCACTCCGAGAGCAGAATTTGAGCCACACTGCTAAGTCCTTAAACCTGTTACACAACAAATAAGCATGGATTACAGCGTGGCTGGTTCTTTATGGGATGTTTTGTGATGCTATTCCTAACACACAAACGCTGTTTGTCTTAGCCACATACATAAAGATCATTCTCCTATTTTTCATTACGCATCTTTATCGCTTTCACTTTTCTGCATCTCACCCATTTATTACTCACCTGCTCCCTATTTAATATACTTTCATACCACAGAGAGTGCTAAATAATCATGATGTAACAGCATAGTATTATACTTCCTCTGTATATAAACTACTGCTCGCACTACAGTTACTTGACACCTCCTACTATCGAAACAAACCATTTATAACTATATATTATCTTTAGTACTCCATGGCTACTCCACTTGCAGTGCTAAACACAGAGTGTACAAATAAAAAGAAACAATCTACACTGAGGAGGTTTTTACATCAGTAGAAATATCAAGCAAAACTAATAAAAAATGCCTGACTAAAAGCACATTTTTAGGCAGGTGTAAACTAATTTTGGCAGGTGTACAACAGTCAGCTACAATGTTCACTAATACTTTAGAGGATTTTGGATTTTTTTTTTTTTAACAGGTTTAGATAAGCACACCCATATTTACTTTTTTAGGTAATGGGTACGTTTATCAAAGTCACTGTTTATAATCTGAAGAGAAGACTTCCCCACAAGCAAAAACTTGCCATATAAAAAAAAAAGAAACCCAGCCTCACAACTTGATTAACAGTAAAAAACACATTCTTGAAAGAAAAAACACATAGCATTATTACTACTGTGTATAGGGTCACAAGTATAGCACCTTATCTATAATCATATATTTTCAAAACATAAGGAAACATTTTTCAGAAAACCCATGTATCAGGCTTGTAGTCAAGTGGGACAACTCATTTCAACATCACAACTTTTCAAATACAGCTTTACTACTAAAGGCTAAGTATCATTCCTCATTCTGTCCCACTTCTCTACTGATAGGCTTTCAAGTATCCCCTGAACTTCCTACATGTGATTAATTCAATTAACATACAAAGTCAAGGTGTTACTTAAAAACACTATCCAAAATGAGGTATGGTTAAAACTTGCACAGAAAGCACAATAAAAATTATGATTATAGTACTCAGAGCATTAAAACTCATGGGTCAAGCACTCATATACCGTGACACATCCAAAGACTTAGGAGAGCCTTTTGAACATAACTTAGCTGTGTTAAGAACAAACTTCTCTTATTTGCCTTTTGAGCTTTTACAGTACACTCAGTCACGTCTGAAGCTTCTTCCAACGGCAAAGCTGAGGGACTTTGTTTTCAGAGGCTTACATCTTCTGTTTTGCAACCACCGGACTGCAGAAAAAGGGGCTTCAGGAAACGATCCCGGTCTCCGCTGACAAAATTCTAAGTGGGAACATCATAATTGAAGCACACAGCTGTGGTATTCCTTTCCTCCTCTGTTTCACCCATAAAATACTCCTCAGAAGGCTACAGCAGCTTACTGATAAACATCTAATGCAAAGGGACAGAATAATCCCTCCATGTACTCATTCAGTGGATGGTCAGATCTGCAGAGCATGCATAGCCTCCACTTACTCCATGGGATTTACATGTAATCAAAAAATTAGGCAAACGAAAACAAACTATTGTGGAAAAAAATAATATTTGATTTAGGTATATAACATTTGAGATCTAGGTTCATAAATATCTTCCTTAATGCGTTCGACTAGATTTAACAAAATTAAGAATGCTAAAGATAAAATATAGTGTTAAAAACCATCTTAATTTGACGAGCATGTATAACCATAAACAAAAAAAAAAATCAAGGTACCCGCTGACAGGGATCCAGTGCCATATACTTCTTGGCGCCAGCTACTTCTCCTCCAGGACACAAGTCCTTTGTTATATCTGCCAGGTGCCTTGTGGTGCAAATGTAGCACAAACATTGCAAACCCTTAAATGGTACTAAAAATACCTTGATCTTCTGCCAGAATGTTTCTAGTAAACCATAACCCTGAATATACGTAGAATAGATGGTGATAATACTATTGTAAGACAAGCCAACTTGGAGGCAGCCAACAAACCCCACTGTGTCTTACTGGGTTTGTCGTTTGCAAAACTAGGTCTGTCTTGGGTACCACTACAGCATCTGCTAACACCGAAAACAGTAAAAGGAAAGGATTGGGGTGTTTTGACCCAAATTATTAGGTATCCTGTAAAAGAGAAGTCAATAGTCCAACCCTCTGAGACACACCAATATGTTGGAAAATAAAGGCCAGCATTAGCATCTGTTTCACCACCTTACTCTCTAGCATATTATCACCTTCAGACTTGTGAGGACATTTCTCCATATGCTGCAGACTACAAACCAAAGGTACAAAGAGTAGTCTCATGATGCTACCCAGATGCTTCCTCATGCTGCCTTCTGGATGACTGGACCAACCAAGCCTGGTCCAGTCTCTGATGCAGCGTTTGGCCACCATGGGGCCCAACCGTGAGGCAACACGGTACCTCTTGCATGAGGCAACTGCTCTTTGGGAACCCCATCACAGCAGTTTTATATAGCTATTTTATTCCATGAGGACCTCTCATCTCAGGACTAGCAGAGAGATCGCCGGCTCACAGGAGGTTTAGGCATGCTCAAGGCTTTTTTGGTTACAAACTATGAGTCAAATTCTAACCCGTCAGACAGGTGTCCACCCCGACTTACTGCACCGAATTTAGGTGCGTATCAGCTGGAAACCAAGGCACCCAAAATTATAAGTTCCAATTCACCTAGTGCCTCACCACTACCTAACTGATTCAAACGAGGCTCAACATTTGCAAGTGGACAAACTCATGAAAGAGTTTGTCCAGGGCCAAGAAACCAAAGACAAAAGGCATGACCTCTAGCTTAGGAAGTCACTGAGCTACAAACTGGTCAAACTGGGAGAGTACCCCAGAAGGAGTTACCACCAAAGGCTTGTCCCACTTCTCATGCTCCTTCCCCAACCAGCCACCGCCGAGCGCCGTCAGAGGGAGGATACTGGAGAACACAAACCATCAGCCTGACCCAATTCAGACCCTCTTATGTTCCTGTGACTATTAATAACAAATCTCAAGCCATCTGCTGCTGCACACCGAAAAGGCTGAAGGCCTCCCCACACCTAGATCTTACAGCCCAGCCACCTCCAGTCAAAGGGTGGGGAGTCACTTTTATGTCACCACAGAATTTCAGGGCAAGCCTTATCTTTCACGGCGAGTTGCGAAACAGCCGGCGCTGCGGCTGCCCAGCACGCAGCCAGCATCTCCGGCAGAGCGGTGGGAACGCGCCTCGCCAAGGTGAAGCCGAGTCCCTTCCCTGCCTATTTATGAATGTACGCAAGAGGTCAACAGTCTCCAGAAAAGCTGACAGCACAACTTTCAAGCTGAGAAGGCAAATAGTGCTGGTACCCCGGGACATTAAAAAAAAAAAAAAAAAAAAAAAAA
>NW_010548364.1:36450-37785 GCF_000687285.1 Phaethon lepturus
AGAAAAAAAAAGTTGTGCCCCCAGAGAGAAAAAAAAAAAAAAAAAAAAAAAAAAAAAAAAAAAGAGCTCTAAGAAGAACACAGACATCTCCTCCCACTCTGCTACCTGCCCTGTTTCTGTGTCACAACTTCCCACCGCACAGGCTGTCAGGAACACGGGTGGCTTCCTTACTGCAAACCAGACACCGCCGCTGCTGCCTACAAGGAGCTTCAGAGACATCCTCCTGTCTCCATCGAATGGACTTTCACTCCCAAAGTGACCCACTCCCATGTCTTGCACCCAAAGGGAAGGAACAGAAATCAAGGAAAATACTCCAGTAATTAATCACGGGGAGTTTGTTTTGTTAAGCAATACAATTTCAAAAGATGCTGTAAGCTTTAAAAAGCTTCAGTGCCCCAACACCATTAGATTTCCTGAGTGAATGGCATGCTACTGTGAAGAAAGGAACGACATTATCAGGGTATTTGCACACACACCAGCCTTCACAGCTTTCACTGTAAGACCAATAGTTTCTCTGTTTGAAACAATGAAACTCATCTGTAGAGATTTTGTGGCTAACAAGCATTTGATTTCACTTTCCAGCAACAATACAGCCATCATATTACAAATACCATCAAATGAAATTTTAATTATTTACCAAGAGTCATTTGGTAGCTGTTAATGAAGGCAAACTGTTAGGGAAATCCTGCCAAAATAAAGTAATGACCAGATGTGTATCAGTGCAGCAAGGCCTAATTTAACTAACAACTTTATATCATTAAAAAGAGTCAGACCCATCTATTATCAACATTCCTCCCAACAGTCATTTTAAAGTACTTCTCCTCACCCAGAATCTATACAGGCCCTTAAAAAAGTAGTTCAGAAACTATGAAACACATGTAAGTATCTGAATAAGAGAGACAGGCATAATTTTCAAGGCTTTCCCATTTAAACTTCAAATTGTTTCCAGTAACTTCTATTAACCTCTCTTCACAGCTTTGTCAGAGTTCACAACACTTCCTGCAAACAAAAATAAAACAAACTGCAGAGATGTCAGAAAGTTATAGGTGCACACTTTAATTACCTTACGTTAATTATGTCTGTCATCTGCATTAGCATTGTAAATGCAAAACAACACATGCAAATTCGGGGATTTGGCTTGCAATAGTTTGCAGCCCTTGCCGCCGCGCCTGCGCGGCAGCAGCCAGCCGAGGCGGTGAGCTATGCGGGCACGGAGCTGTTGCTAGGCTGTGAGATGCTACGTTCTGACCACCTGTACTGCAAAAACAAGGATTTATAGTCCGGCTTAGTTTTAGCCATGCAGCGCGGGGCTTTGAGAAAAGACTCACATTTCCT
>NW_010548364.1:37816-39914 GCF_000687285.1 Phaethon lepturus
CACAAAGCTGAAGTGAGCTATGTTTCCGTCTACATTACATATCTGGAAAGAGCAACTGAACGAGCAGCTTGTATCACCTCACATTTCCTTATGAGGGATTTGCAACCCAAAAAATATTTAAACTACGCCGATAGCCCTTTGACATAAACATACTAAACTCCAAGGCATAAAATCACCACGTTATCTTCAGCACAGTGCAGAAATACCGAAATTAAAAGCTATTTGTAAACGCTTCTTTATTAGAGGATTGCTTATTGCTCCACTGATTCATACTCCCGTATCTCCGGCCTATTGTGCAAATAAGTGAAACAACATCTGTGCATTTTATAATGAAGTTATCTCCACGTTACTGTTCTTGCTCTCCACTGGTGAAAGCCCTATGGGACCAAATGCAGCTGCCAAGCAGCGAAGGCGCTCCTCATTTGAAGTACCTTACAGAACAAAGGCTGAAGCGCAAAGTTGGTCTCATTCACTCTGCACAGTAAAATCTTTCCAGGGAGGTTCTCCACAATGATCAAGTATCAATCACCAAGCGCGCATAAAATCACAGTTCTTCACCCATCAACTCTAGAACCCACAGGAAGATTTCCTGGGAGTGTTACTATTATTTTTATTCATAATTATTTGAATGGCTTATCTCAAGAAGTGCAACCAACAACTGAAAAACTACATGCCAGGTTTTAATTATTCTCTTAGTGTGTTGCCATGAAGTTGATTCTAACATTTTTTCAGCCGGCCAAGAAAAGTAAACACGTATCAAGGTCAGAGAGAAATAGCTGGTTCTTGCTTCATCTGAATTCCAGTTCTGGGCAACAAAAAACCCAGCAATTTAAACAGGAAACTGGCTTGATAGTTCTGAATTCACCTTTTTCATGGATGGAAAAGCAACATGCAGCAAGTCTGTCTGCTTTTACTTGTTTCATCATTGAGGGAAAGAAAACAAAAACATTTTACAAAAAGCCTCAGATTTGGGTCTTGCTGGAAAAGATCTGAAAGCAGTGGCTGCTTTAATAAAGCTATTCTTCAATGAAGCACAAAATGTAAATTGCAGAGCAAAGTAGCATGTTGCTTTCCTAATACTACAGTGTTTGTTTCTAATATGAACTGGATTCTCTTGTACAAAAAAATCTCTCAAGATAACCAAGTTCAAGTGCCACCAGGTCACCACTCATTGTCATATAAGCTAGTGCAGTTTCAGTGACACTGCAAGCACTCTGTGGCTCTACTTTGGCTGACCTAGAGCTTAACTGCTGCACTAGGTTTTTAAATATCGATTTTATTGGAGTAAAAAGTCATTTTATGATGTACACTGTTCACATTTTGTACCAAGATAACAGATCATGCACAATCATGAGAACACTTCCTTAAAATTTGAGCCACTCTAGCAGTGATTCATAGGAAAAAAAGATACTTTTTCTAGAAACAGGGCCATCGGTTCATCGTAAGCACATTCATAAGAGATGAGACCAATGCCCCCAATTTTAGAAGGTGCAAAGTAATTCTGAAGTAGGCAACATCATCCTTGTTCAAAAAGGTGTCTTCTTGACTTCATGCTTTGAGCAGCTCTCTTATGCCATAAGCCATATGTCATAACCTCTCCATTAGTCGGCCTGAGTTGTAATGTTTTACTCTGGTAATATCTTGGTATAGCGTGTTCCACAGATGAAATGCCTTTGAGAGGTCAGCTCATTCTTGCACCCAGCCACATGAAGACATCTCTTTTCACCCAAGCACTGCACCAACTCCACAAGCTGTTACAGGTAATATTGATTTTGAATAGAAGTTCAATGTAGAATGTTGGTAAAATAACCTGAGCCTAAAGCAACCCTTCCTCAAAGCCTTCACTTAACTTGAAAGAGATGTTAAGCCAGTTTTACAATACAGTAAATTTTATATACTTGCATGTGCACAGATGCTCAATACCGAGAGGTGTAAATTGAAATTTTCAAAGTAGCCAAAAAGACTCAAGCATGTTCTTTTGCAGGTTCCTTTGAAAACTTCAGCTCTGCTTTTTGCAAGTCTCCTCATTTGTTTTTTTTGTGTAAGGGTTAAACAGATAATTTAGTGGGAAGTACTCAAGAATGCATACCCAGGAAGG
>NW_010548365.1:0-8347 GCF_000687285.1 Phaethon lepturus
CTTTCCAACCTTAGTGATTCTGTGATTCCCTCTTCTCAGGCACCACCAGCAGTCCTGTGCTTCACACTGTTCCACCTCCCCACAGCACGTATGCCAAACTGGCATGATTCAAGAGGAATTTGATGGGGATTCATGGAGCAAAAAAGTATCCCAAGAGATATACTCTGTAAGTTTAGGAATTTAAAGACAAGAGCACTGATTCAGTACTACATCCTTCCACACCTGTGTCAGCAAAATTAAACTACAGCAAACACAGGAATAGCTGATTTGTAGAGGACCTCTGCTGGAGGCTGAATTAGCTGCCCATGCAAAACATGTCAAGTCATTTGAGATGTGCTAGAATGTCCCACTTGGCCTCCAGATGCCTTTGCATAGCGGTACAAGTCTCATATATGTCCTGTGTCATATCTACCGCTCTCATATGGACGTCGCAGATACCCTAAAGTATATCAAATGGCTGGAAATGCTTACAAGCAGGCCTCAGTCACTAGCAGTCTGCTGACATATGGGAAGGATCTGTATTATTACAAATGATACCTAAGCTCACCCCTAAAATCCAGTTGTTCAACTTTGACATTACCTTTTCAAATTAAACTTCTATTCTGATGGTTCCACAGGTCATTAACAGCTCCCTGATCCAACTGTAACTGAAAGCAATTAGACACTGTAGTATGTGTAAAAACAGATTTGTCTCCTCGGGCATCTCATTTCTACTGACTGTTATGGGAGATTAGACACCTAGCACACATGTAGACACATACTTTACAGAGACCTAAATCTAAGTGTGTAAATCTGGATGCTTGTATTAAGAAGGTCACCTTCAGGGCTCAAGCTATAGGCGGGCTAACAGCCCAATGCATAGGCAGAAAGTATGCATGTGGCAAATCTTGACTTGAAACCTTTAACATCACTCTAAGCTTTTGCAAAATGTCCAAGATGTTACCAGTTACTTTTATTTCACCACAAGAAGCCTGTGCTGAGGAATGGTGATGATTAGCAATGAACATAGCAAACTCCAATGTTTCTGATACCTTAGAGAAAACACAGTCCTGTTGTTACTACATCTGTAAGGAATGATGAGGCACCAAAAGCAGCATTTAATCTCCAAGTTCTGAGGTCAAGCAGTTTGCTTTCCATCTTCGTAATGCAGATCAGAAGTTATTAGATTTAAATGCATTTTAACTGAGAGGCACCAGAAATAACTGGTGAAAATCATACTAATTTTAAGTTTTTTAGCCAGGACAAACTTTGGAAAAAAAAGTTTTGAGAAATATATTCTTGGCATGCTCTAAATTGATTTGACTGTTTTTCAGTGTACTTCATTCAATAGGACAAAGACTCAGCTGTATTCACCTCTGAAATGATGTCACTGATTTAGCTTTTCCATGAGTTGTGTTAAGAGCTTTTTTCCTGAAGCATCAGGAAAAGTGAAGTGTGAGTGAGCATCACATTTCTCAGAAACTACTGTCAGCAATGAAGAGCATTGGAGGTCAACAGATCCCAAGTGGGATTGTGAGAGTCCAGATGGCAGATGTAAAATCTCTTCTTTTCTTATCAAAGATCACTTCAGTCATCTATGCAAAGCACGAAATCTTTGAGTCAGGAGGAGAGGCAGGGGCTGTGTTTTGTCAATGATACAAACAATACTTAGGTTCGCAAAACTGTGACATACAGAATCTGACCAGAATGATCGACAAGTAAACAAATAATTGTAGGGCCTTGGATGGAGGAATTTGATTGGGGTAAGGATTACTGTCTGATGACCACAGTGTAACGTTTCTCATATTCTTGGACAGGACTAAAAAGTATGGCAGGGTATGATCTTTCCTTCAAGCCCATTTTTGTCTCTTTTCTTCCCTTTTCCCTTCTATCATCCTGAAAATTTCATTTCTCACAGTAAACACATCGCATTTACTGTGAAGCAACGGAGACGGAGTGTGTCTCCCAGCTCTCCCAGCTCTCTCCAGACACTCTGTGGAGGCAGAAGTGACTCTTCCCACCTCCTTTGTCCTTGCCTGTGCAGTCTTGCGTGCTTGCAAAACCCAGATAGGACTGTTCCTCTTCCCAGAAGAACCCAGGCTGGCGAGTTAGGACAAGGAAGCTGTGAGATAGTGCTATGGATAAGGAGAGAAATGCCTGGTGATTTCTGGAACAAAAAATAGCCCGGAATGACGGTAGAAGGGAAATGGTCCTGGTGGCAATGCCAGGCGTTTGGGAGACAATCAGCACAGACGTGCACAGATCAGGCACAAGATCTGGGGAGGACAAGTTGATAAGGGACAAACCATTTGAGATGCAAAATATTATGTGGAGAGAAATAGGCTGTACTGATTTCATCACAGCTTATAGCTATTATCAACACAGCACAGTGATAGTGGCCCCTGTAGGGAGAAAGTGAGGCTTAAATTGCTGTAAAAGGAAAGAATATTCCAGTTCTGAAAGCTCTGAGAACCACAGTCTTAGAAGATTTATCCTGTATGTATAAAACAGTTTTCCATATCTATGTTTAATATCTTGGGTTAGCTCTACTGTCAGCGCAGGAAACAAGGTGAGTTAGGCAGCTTCACTGGGTGATTCATTTCAGACACATAACTAGGGTGAAAGGAGTAATTCACAGCAGATGTCACAAATTATATCTATTCCTCTCCATGGGCTGTAACGAGATCTGAGGGTCTAGTTCAGATTTCAGTGACCAAATTCAGATGTCTCAGGGTAAGAGACAAATTAGCCTTGTAAAAAATCCTCAGTCGTTTAATCAAAATATAAAGCACTTTGATTAAGTTACATTATTGACTTCTAAAGAACTCAGTTTGTACCATTTTCATGTCGTTTTTTTTTTCCCAAAAACTGTACTTGCAAACTAACAAGCTCTAAAACCAGCCTCAGACATATAAAAGCATTGAATGTTGCAGCATGAATATTATTCAATGCTGCAAAATTAATTAGCTGAAGGACCTCTGACTTTCAGAAACAAAGGTGTAAGTAGGTCACTTCTTGCTCTACAGCAATCTCCTCGACTGCAGAGCACTTAATTTTGTTAACAGGTCACTATTTCAAATAACTTCTGCAATTCAATATTTTCTAAGGATTCCTTGGAAAGAAACTCAATAGTCATCTTTCCAGAGCATTCATGTATATCACAAGGCTTCTTTCTCTTTTAACATTTCATATCACTTAAGAGTTCCTCCTTTCTACTCTCACCAGGGTACCTAATAGCTATTTTGATTTTCTTTCTGGCTGCCATTTATAGCACTCCCTACTGTGGTACCATTTGCCATGTCAATCAATGTGGAATTCCAAGAAGGAATAACCTGAAAGATCCTGATCCCATATTTAATTTTGGGACTTTGGCCGACATCACTTCTGGTTGTGATACAAGACTCCACTACCTCTTGTAATTTTACTGAAAGGTATTGCCCAAATATTCAGCACCTCTATCCTTACTTCCATTATCAAGTTAGTCTGGTGGCAAATGTGATCTGTCAGCCAGTGTTAATCACACCATCACCTTTCTGTAGTACCCTGAGTTTTAGATTGGAATGTATCAAATATTTACCCCAAAAAAAGTTGGATTACATCCACCATATGTGTTTCACCCACCCACCCTGTAATATCAAAAGAGGCCACGTTTTTTGTCAGACATGATTAATGTCTCAAACTCATGGTTCTTATTGCTCAGCAGGTTCATTTCCCCAAAATACCTATTTTTACAGTCCCCCACTACTCATTCTAGCCTACTGAAGTCAAGCTAAGTGGTCACTGATTTCCCAGGTGGTTTTAAATATCCACTTCACTATTTCCACTCAAATAGCTCCTCACTCATTTTCCAAGAGTATTTTTCTCCAATTTGTGTGTTGCATTATATATGGAACTTTGCAGAATTAGGACACATCCACTGTGTTTTCCTCAAAGAGCTTAAAATTCAGAGGTTTCATTTGGTGAGTCAGTGGAAGTATTCTGTAGCCACATCTCTATCAGAAAGTTAGGGTAAATTATAGAAGGCAAGCTGGTGATTCAAATAAAGGCAGAGAGAATTGAAGCCACTTGCAAAAGAAAAGTGTTCCCAGTTTTAGAAACCAACAGAGTTTGAACAAGAGATTGAAAAAGCACATAAAGTAACAGATGCATGGGGATCAGTGTTGCAGTGGTAGGTGAAAGGAATGAATTTTAGCTGACATTCAGACTAAAATAACCTTCATCCCAGGAAGCCAGAAATTATAGGAGGGAGTCAGGCAGAGAAGAGAGGGGGGAGGAGGGAGGCAGGAAAAAACTACATAATCATTAGTCAAAAAATTTGATGAACGAAAAACCAGAAAGCCAAATTAGCTAAGACAAAGTCAGGCCTTAAGCTGTGCAGCACCATTCACAGCAGGGACAGAACTTAAATCTAAGAATGATAGATGCAGAAATGCACCAAAGAAGCTGGAGGAAGAGGAGACAAATAGACAAACCAGTGAAAAAGAGTTTTACTGTTACGCTTGAACTAGAATGGAGAAAATTAGCTACAGAGAAAGAAGCAGGAAAAAAGAAAATGTGGTAGCTGTGGTGCAAAGGAAAACATGGATCTCAAAATTATCAAGGCAAACATTGCATAATTTGGAAAGGACCTGAGCATGATTTAGCATTCTGCACTGCAGTCTCTTTTTCTCACACTCTAGCTCTGTTCCTCAAATAACCTATATTATTGGCAGAATCCACCAGCCTGTCTGCACCCAACCTCATGGGTAGTCACTAGGCTTAACACATTGCTCAGGTCGGCTGTCGGCAGGTGTCCATGAGGTGGGTCCATGGCTGGAAGGTTAAAGCACATTCCCACCTTGCAGCCACCTACCCATGTTGCTGCCCACCTGCAAGACAAAGCTCCTAGGGATACATGGGCACCAGGGTGTCACACCCTGAAGAATAAGCTTCATAGACCATGACCGGCCAATATGAAGAGTATCAACAAGGAGCTTGAGGGTACCTGGGACTCCCTCTTGTGAGTATGCATAGGTAAAATAATGCTGAAGCCAAGGGGTTCAGTATCTTACCCCAGTTCAGGTCTCCAGACAGAGCTGAACAACAATTTCAGTTCCCATTGTTTCTATGTGTCCACAAGGGGTCCTTTTTTTCTGAATAAAGTACTGTGCCTCTTCTCTTTTCAGATCCATTCTTTCAGACTAATAAAGACTATAAGTAAACAACAGGAAAACATAGGCAAGTATGTTCCTGAATAGCAAAGAGCAGCTTTGCCAGTTCTAATTACACTTTGTCTATAAACTTATTTTCCTTTATTGCTGGATCATGCCATTCTTTGTTAAGGAACTGCAGTGATTTGAGAGTTAGCAAGCCGTTAGCACATTGCAAAGATTTTTGTTTCCCAGGGCTTTGCAAACAGGTAAGCAGAGTAAGCAATAGATCTTTGCCTAAGGAGCAGGGTGAGAGTTATGGTTACAAAGAGATATCGGCAGGTAGCAGATACCTGTCATGTTTATATAGGAGCCCATGGTGACTTACTGTACACCTTGCAGGTAGGATGCCTCTTTTAACACCCCACAATGATGGCTCAATGGTGCATTGCACTTCTCATTAAAGATGGATTTGTTGAATAAAAGCATAGTTATCTCTAGACTCCAGGGTCTTGATATCTACTGTGAGTTCCTGAAGATACCAATGTAATCAGAGGAACTATGTTGACCAAGATCACCTGGATCCCACACAAGACTTCTGTTCAATCAATCTTCTTTTCATCACATTGCTCATTCCTGGCACTGTGCAGTTCCCATCTACTCTGTGCTGTATTACCATCACATGAAGAATGCATTCTTGGTCTGGGGACAGCAGTGATTCTTAGCAAGCTGGGTTCACCAGCCTGCTGTTGTCAGCAAGACTCCTAGGCAGTAATGGCCATAGGCGGGGACTAAAACAGAGGTTTGGTCCACCCAGGCACCAGTGCTTGTTATTGCTTTTATCCATTTTTGCAGCCCGTTGGATCTGACTTGCAGGCCCCAGTGTGAGTGTGGATCCCACACTCCTGTTATGCACATCCCTGCCTGAGGAAGAAATTATTAACACTGGTGGGTCTCTCTTTTTCATAAAAGTAAAATCTTTACCATATCAGTCCTGTGCAAGGAGAAATTAAACTGATTTAATGAAGATGCATGAAAGAGGTTAAAAAAAAATCAAATCTTCATCCATTTGGGAAAGTTTTTTGATTTTGATTAGTGACTAGTATTATACTAGCACTCCAAATTTAGGAACCAGGTCTCTATTGCAGTGGATTCTACATAACCTCTTCATTGGTTCTGTGGTGAATTAACAGGGAACTAGAAGAGAGAAGAGGTGTGATCTATCCACTTCATTGGCTAGCTATCTCAATTTGTTCTGGTGTTTGCTTGTTTGTTTGCTTGTTTAACATGAAAGCTAGAAATTTTGTTTTAATGACAAAAAACTTTTACATGGTTTCTTTCCCAGTGCGTCATTTAAATACCTTAGCATCACTTCATCAAGCAACAGGAAAGATATGACTTGTTCTGCAGAAGTGCCCTCCAAACAAAGGAGCCCTTGATAGCTCACTGAGCAGGCAAATTGACATTGTTGTAGCTGCAGATCAGCAAAGAGAAGCTCAGCTTCCCCACATGAGCTTAGCTGGGGAGTTCTTCAAAGGCCAGGGCAGTGTCCTGTCTTTTGTGAGTTTCTTGGAAGGAGCTAAAAACACATTAACCTTCTGCTGCCATGGAGAACTGCCTTTGCTGAAGCTCTTCCCTTTCCTCTTGTCATCAAGTTGTTCAGTTGTCCTGAGTTCAACATAACTCTCCTGTTGAGAACTGAAGCCCACAGTGGACAATTCCACTTTTCAAGGGCAGTGATAATATCTAATAGATGGGTAAAGCTCTTCTGCACAGGAGAGGTTTCTCATGGACAATGCAAGAATTCAGGATCATTTAATCATGTTCCAAGTTTGTGCAATCTGCTGTCCAAAGCAAATATCAGAATAGACACTACAAGAAAACAACTCCAAACACAAACATCACACTGCACACATAGTTCTCCTCATGGAGGAAATGCAAGATAGAGAGTGACAAATTTTAGTAACATTATTTACAATAAAATGCACAGTGAAGAGCTGCATAAGCAGACATTAAGAGCTGAGAACACAATGCACAGAGATCCTTTTTTTCCACCTCAAGCAGTCAGAGAGAGAGAGAAAAAGGGGAGTGAAGAAAAGGTTGCTGACAACAGACTTAGGGGTTTTTTGTTAGCCATGCATTCCAAAAAACAAACCACTTACAGCACAGTTCTGGTTAAAATAACAAGTAAAATATTTGATTAAATGCTTTGTATCAAAGAATAAGGTGGAGCTTTTTACTCCTTCATAGTTTTGCTAATTCCAGAAGCCCTAAACAGTCTCTACTTTCTCCAAAGTGCTGATACTCCAGTGCCAATGGTCAAAACATTTTGTCTCCTCTGTTTCCAGACTGCTTCTCCAAGGGATACCGCAGTCCACTGTGAAACAAGACACTGCACAGCTATGGTGTTCCTGGCTCTGCACTCATTAGGGACTAGAACTGCTTCTAATGCAAGTGGAGAGTGAAAGCTGCCACGCAGTAGGAAAGAGCGTGCTTCTTAGTTCAGGTAAATCAGAAGATCAATCACACAATACAGTGGGTCCCCCTTTTCCTGAAACATTATCACAGAATCACAGAGTCACAGAATCATTAAGGTTGGAAAAGACCTCTGAGATCATCAAGTCCAATTGTCAACCCAACACCACCAAGCCCACTAAACCATGTCCTGAAGCACCATGTCCATATGTTTTTTAAAGACCTCCAGTGATGGTGACTCCACCATCTCCCTGGGCAGCCTGTTCCAATGTTTGACCACTCGGTGAAGAAATTTTCCTTAATATCCAATCCAAACCTCCCCTGGCGCAACTTGAGGCCATTTCCTCTTGTCCTATCACTAGTTACTTGGGAGAAGAGACCAACACCCACGTCGCCACAACCCCCTTTCAGGTAGTTGTAGAGAGCGATAAGGTGTCCCCTCAGCCTCCTCTTCTCCAGACTAAACAATCCCAGTTCCCTCAGGTGCTCTTTATAAGACTTGTGCTCCAGATCCCTCACCAGCTTCGTTGCTCTTCTCTGGACATGCTCCAGCACCTCAATGTCCTTCCTGTAGTGAGGGGCCCAACTATATTTGAATGCGTGAGATATAAATATCAAGAGTCGGCACAATCAAGAGGTACTACAGGACTGTCAGCCTGACCTCTGTACCGGGGAAGATCATGGAGCAGTTCGTCTTGAGAGTACTCACAGGGCATATGCAGAACAACCAAGTGAACAGGCCCAGCCAGCATGGGTTCATGAAA
>NW_010548366.1:0-2536 GCF_000687285.1 Phaethon lepturus
TGCGAGGCGTTTCATAATCCGAAAATCCGTCTGCTACAGTCCGTAGGGCACGGTTTCTGAATCGGGTTCTGCCGCAGCGTGCCTTGGGGATAAATCTCAAACGGTTTCATAAAAGTCAGGGGAATTTCTTTGGGTTTAGAGATTTGAGACCAACACCGGTGTAATGTGCCTTTTTTGTTTGTTTGTTGTTGTTGTTTGTTTGCAACTAAATACAAAATCCCCGGTTATTCCCTAGTAATCGCCATTGCAGACATCTTCAGGGAACGGTCTTGGTGACTGTAAGCCAGTCTGTAGGGGCAGGCGTGCAGGACACAGCAGCCGTTACGCTGTTCAGCGCCTGTGTTTCTCCCTTTCTCATCCATCTCCTCTCTTTCATCTCATCCCCTGTTGCACTGTGGGGAAGTGTTCCTGAAAGAGCGATCCCTTGTGCAAGAATTCGCCCGAATTCTGATTCTCGATGCCTTGCGATGACACCAGTGACTCCGAATGCAGTGGGGTATGTCAAGTCCCGCATGGGCCCAGGCAGGCATCGGGTAACGCCGCGTCTCACCTTTCGTACCGCATCGTGCTGCATCATTGGTAAAATAATCTTCGCGGAAACCTGCCGTATGCGCGGCAGACGCGGTAAGGAGCGGTTAAGGGTGCCTGAGCCCATCCCGCAGCACCCATCTGCCGCTGCTACTTTGCTGCTTCTCCCCCTGCTACCTGTAGTGCTGTCAGGAATCATCACTGCTGCACTGAGTTCTGCCGAAAATAAGAGTGATGGTGTCTGTGTCATCTACATTGCAGAAGCAGGCAAGCTGAAGTTCACTTTTTCACCATAGAAGTATCACATCTCCATTATTTTCAGTTAATGAATGTACCTCTGCAGCAGGCACATCTTTTTTGGAGGGAGCGTGGTGTGGAAGGTCTGTGCATGCTGTTCTGTCCTTCAGATGACACTGCCACGCTGATTGTCAGCAGTACTGTCATTTAGAAGGAGGGAAGAGTTTTAGCTGGCTGGAACCAAAATATTAAGTTCCTGGTGCCAGGTTTAGCAGCCTGAGATCAGATGACCCAGGGATTTTTGGGCCCAGCCTTGACTTTCACAGGTTGGTTGTATGCAGGCCACCGAGACACATTCATGTATGAGAATGACTCACAAGCAGGTTGCAAGACTGATCTGTTTATTGGCTTGTTTTCAGTTATGACTGAGGAATCCAGGACTTAGTCCTGCTGACCTTACCCTTGGGAGTAATCCTTTTGACTAGGGGTTAATCCCCAGGTGAAATATGGATTGGCATTGCCTGTATGGGTGAAGCTTCCCAGGTAGGACCAAAAAAATAGGAAGTTTTTAAAATCCTGAATTACTCCTTTGGTTCTTATTCGCGTAAGAACTTGTGTGTGATGTGCTGTCATAATAGAGTCCTAAATCATACCAGGAACAATTTCAAGTTATTTCTCAGGTTGCTGTGTACTTTAACCCACTTTAGCATTGTGAAGTCTTGAAGTGTCTGCTTTAGTTTCTTTCTATCTTTAATGCTGTTGTTCTTGTTGTAACATTAGTACACCTTATACACAGAGAGCTTATGATTATGAGCGTCCAATATTATTAATACAAAATACAGTTCCAGTTAGAAGTATAAAGATTTGTGGCACAATTTAAATGTTATAAAAAAGTTTTTCTTTCATCCAGAAGTTTGCTTTCCATCTCACAACTTAGAATTATATGACTTCCATGTCTGGATTGTTTTATACAATGTAACCATTTTGTTTTCATTCATCATTTTTTGACTTGCAAAATGTCAAACTAACCTGCATGAAATACTACCATTATGGTTTTTTTACTAGAAGCCATGCTGAACAACTTAATGCCTGTCAAATTCCAACAAACTGCAACAGCAGTGAGTCACTGAAAAGCAGGAGGAAACTTTGCTCCTTCTAGAATGAATGGAGTGTTCACCCTTTTGCCTTTCAGAAGAACATTCACGGGTTTTACCTCTGCGCAGCATCATAAAGTTTAGAAGAAATATTCCTGAGTTTGTAAAAGGAGGATGAGTCTGGAAATCGTGACGTTCATGCAGAATTACAAGATGTTAGACTGACAAGTATGGAGAAGGTTAGATTATTCATTCACTGCTGCTACCCACAGAGCATGTAAGAAGGGGAAAGTAACCCCGTTTGAATGTTAACTGCTGCTGCAAATCTGTCAGACATCCTGAAGCTAAGAAGATTGCTCCAAAGAGTGTTTTTCCAGAAATGGGCAACTAAGTGCTGTGCCACCAAATGGTCCCTCTTTATGTAGGCATGCAAACTCCTCTGCTGTTAGTGCTGTGTCAGTGTGACCAAGAGACTATGGCTTCCTGCAGGTTTGTGTACTGTTTTAAAACTAGCAGAATCAATTTGGTTGATACAGATTTGACAGTCTGGGGCGTTGGAACAGAGTTGTTTTAAAATAGCACGAGCTTTGTTTCCACATGATTGCATTCATTGCATAATATGTCTCTTGTGAGGCACCGTCAAAACTCAGCTTTCAGAAGGTAATCATTTCATAGGG
>NW_010548366.1:2567-13872 GCF_000687285.1 Phaethon lepturus
GAGCAGAAATGCTGGAAATGGATGCATCTCCCCTGGGAACCACTGAATAAATGTGATTGACATTTAAATAGCAGTTCAAATGTGGCGATTTGAACCAAAAGGCCTGTAATGTGGTTTATTTTCTAACGCTATATTCTGCTTTAATGATAGAAAATGATTTAATTTGTCTTAACACCAAGACAGAAGTTGCCAGTTCATACAGTTCTATAGAGAAACAGGTTTATTACTGAAAGAATCAGCTGAAGAATTAACTTCTGCTCATAGTTGTCAGTAGCTTGTTACATGCCCTGACTTCTAGGTGGAAAGTACCACGTTTTCCTCTTTAACAAGGCAGCCTGTGAAGTGGACAGTAAGAGATTGGCCCTAGTGTTTAGTGAGAAGCAAATGAGATTCCTCCCTTGCTATGCTATTACCCACATAGTACGAAATCCTGTGGGCTTCTTAGGCTTTCTGCATTGATTCAAATCTGTCTATATAGGTTCATTTGCAAAAAAGAGCACGTCAAGATTGAGGCAGGGTTTGAAAATGTTGATAATCTCTTTTGAAAGTGTCCTAGAAGAGTGCTTGCTTGTTAGCATGGATCTAGCAAACTTTCTGAGTGTGTGCATCATCATAATGTTGTGAGCGGTCCTCATGAGATCAGTGTTAATATCACTGTGATGGAAATCAATCTCCCCGTCAAATGACTTTTATATTGTAGCTCATCTAGCTCAATGTTTTTTAAGTTCCTTGGTCAGAAGTGTGTAGAATATTTTGCACTGGAATGGGTGAAGCAATCTTCCGTTATACACAACGTGTTTTCTACACTTGCTAAACGCTCAAACTGCAAAGAACCGATTGTTAACATTCCTTTCATACTTACCGAGAATGTAGACAGTGACGTGTTGCTATCAGTATTTTCCTAAATCCCCATCAAGCCCCATATTCATAATAACGTTCCTGACTCTGCCGCAGTGCTAAGTATGGCCTGTGCGTACTTGCCATCCTGGCTTCTCCGGTGAAAGCCCCTCACCTGCCTTACCCAGCTGACCATGATTGCAACGGGACTCACACGGCGTCTGCCTCTCTCCTTCCCTGTTTCCTCTCAGCCTGACCCACCAGGTTATGATCGGTTCCCATGTGTGTCAAGGTGTGTGCGTGAGCTGGTCCGGGAAGTTGGACAATGCTGTATTTTTTCCTAGTGTGGCTGCCGCACTGTCTTTTGCTGATGTTGGACTGAAGGAGCTCCCTCCTCCTGTGGTGTGGAAACTTGTGAGCAGGTGGAGGAAAGAGGACAAAGAGCTGCTTGTGAGGTGGTGTGGCTCTGAGGGTAATGCCCAAACCGGCGGTTAGAAACCTCTCTTCAAGAGCCATGCACCACCAAGAGCTTGGTGGTGGTTTCTGTCAGTGCGGAGTGGTACATTTTCAGATCAAGGAAAGGGAGCAAATTTTGGGATTAAAGACTATTTTTAGAAAAAAATATTTGCTTAGCTGTGATGGGGATTATTTCCACAGCAGGTAGGGAAATTCCTTCCGTTTGTGCACTCTAGCTTGATTGCCAGATACAGTATTCACATTTGGCATCATTCCCCTGTGTCCTTTTATTGATATTACATAATTGAAAGGGTAAAAAATTGACCTTAATCTAAATTGCCCTTTAGTGGGATACTGTGTAACCCTTCTGAGTTGTTGATGGCTTAAACAGTCTGCTCCAGTTTCTAACCCTGTTTCTGGATCTAACTGAAAGAACTGCTGCTTTATGTACTAAAAAGATAACCGCTTGTTTTTGGGGGAGGATTTCTCAAGCATCTGTCACTGCGGTATCTTTCCACCTGATATATGCAGTTTCCATTTTTATGTATGTATATATAAAGCTGGAGCACCGATGGACACCCATCTACAATTTTTCTCACAGTGATCTGTGGAGGCAAAGAGTATCTGTGGATGCTATGCTCAAGACACAGCCTGCATCAAGTTTTTGTTTTATGTTTTGACTTGCATCTTCACTGGAAGTATTACACAGCAAGAAAGAACTGATTGCTCTTGGTCATTCATGCAAAACAGTGTCTTTAAGATTTAAATGTGCCCTGGTGACTAGCATACTGGTTGAAGGCATGCTTCATAAATGTGCTGAAGCAGCGTAAACGGGTTTAAACAAAGCAGATTTTGCAGAGGTTGCTGTACAGAAGATTCTGTAGTTTTACGTAGCTGTCAAGTGCAAATGTAAGGGGGGTGGTGGGGTGGTCTTACACGTTTGCTGTGGAAGATGAGGAGTCAAGGAGCTTGAACACTGACTGTCATGACCTAGTAGTAGTGTGCCAGTGAAGTCTTTGAGCTCCACAGGAGGGAGGAAGTTGAAAATCTGTTTTTCAGGCCACAAGGAGCTGTTGCCGCTCTGTGAGTATACCTGAAGAAAAATTGCGAAGGGACAGCATTTGGTGGGAAGTGCCTTGATAAGGCAGGTCCATGGCCGTCTTCTCAGTGCAAGTCTGTGGTACCCTCAGGGGCAGCTGAAGCATCCTTCCAATAATCTTTTCTCCTGGAACTAAAAAGTCTTGCTTTGTGCTGCTTTCTAACAACTTCTGTGACTCTGGTCCTCATTTTCTCCTCACTTAGTGGTCCCTGATGGGCAATGGTAGTGCGGATCCTCTCTTAAATATACAGAAGTATGCAGATGAAAGAAAACTGAGCTACAGCATGGTATTATTGTGATGATTTTTTCCACAGCAGAAAGCTTTCAGTGCTTATCTAATCCTGCACTTAATGTTGGAGACAAAATAGTAGTTTTTAAATAGTTTTTAAAACCTGAGATTACAGCACAAACCTGAGATTACAGTACATCCAGCCAACCTGTCATAGAAGTGATAGGAATTAAAATAACTTTTTTTTTTCCTTAAGTGGAGAAAAAGATGGAAATTCATATTGACTGTGCTAACATTGTTCATAAGCTTTCCCTTTATGGAGGCTCTATAGACCTGCACGAGAGAAAATAAAAAATAAGAAGTGGCCATTTGAAGTTCAGCATAATTTGTCTGTGGCAGACCTGGACAGAATTATTCACAGATGTGTAGTTGTAACTGATGCAATACTGATGATGGTCTTGTGCCCATGATGGAGGCGGTATCTATATAACTAAATAGCATTTAAAAAGATTTTCCTATTATGCAGACCAAAACTGGGCTGGAGTAGTTGTTGCAGCATCGCATGGGCCGCACCGAGGGGCAGCAGTTTGCTCTCACCTTCTTTCCTCATCACCGTTCCGCCAGCCAAGAAGGGGTGTTACTTGCTCCCAGCAAAGGTTCTGCTGAGGCAGCAGCAGCGTAACCTTGCCAGTGGCAGCCCGTGACGGTAGCATGGTGCGATGCCACAGGGCTTTCTGAAAGAAGGAGAAATTCAACCGCTGGTTCAGCTGGCGGGCCTGTCGCGAGGGGAGGGCTGGTGGAGTGAAGCCACATCTGTTTCAGAACAGAGAGGTGCCTCTGGCGGGGTTCGTTGTCAGCAAAACGGCAGGTGTCATATTGGTGTGAATCCCATTGGGCTGTGTTTTGTCCGTGTGGCTGTCCTTTGGGTTTGTTATCACTTTGTCAAACGGGGATACTATACTGAATCCTTTGTAAGCAGAAGTTATAAAATAGAGGGAAGTGTTGGCTTCCCCCCCCCCGTTTTCTTCCCCTACTCTAGTGGCAGAAAAGCACTTTACACTGTTAAAATGTTTACATCCTCTTCTGCCTTCTCCATCCTTTTGTGGATTTCAGATTGATTTTTTAGTAATTTGTGTTATTTATTTATTGATCAATTGTTACGTTTTTACCTGAATTCCAGTTGTTACTGGCTGCAAAGGTCTTTAAAGGTGAAAACAATCTATCTAAACATTCTGAAATAGGGCTTGTTTTTCACCTTTGTGTTAGGAAATTCAGTTAGTGTTGTGCCGTAACACTGTGGACAGAATTTATTTGCCATTTTAAAGTATTCTTGGGCACTGGACATCACTTGTGTTCTGCTTCTGTGGGGAAGAGTGGCACCACGACAAAATAGGGTGATAACTGAACCGTGTTCCAAAAGAGTTGAAGGTGTTTTCGTTTTTTTTTCTCTAGAAAGAAAATTCTCCTGAAAACTATTCGTAGACTAACATTTCAGTAGACTAACATGACTTGCTCTTTTAAGCAGCATTAGCCAATTAGATACTTTTTCTGAGCTCTTTTCCAATCTTTAAAATTTTCAGCCTCCAAGGTGTGTGCCAAAAATTCCTTTTCGTGCAAAATCAATCTAGATGCAGCGAAGCAGTCAATAATTCATAAGGTATAAATGTCAAAAATAGCGTTTATCTTTCCAGATGAGTCACAACTTGTCTGTCTTGGAAAGTTATGGCATCGTAATCTAAGGAGTGAATTTGAAGTGCTGCAATTTTACAAGTATAACTCTACAATGGTTGGATTTTTTTCTGCCAGTAGAAGAACAGCTTTTCAACTTAATTGATTTTGTTTGGAAAAAGATCTCATTAGCAGACTAAGCCACATCCTTCCATCAGAATGAGAGTGTTTGCATAGAAGTGGCCAAGGCATTAGAGATGACATACAGTTAGTGTATTTTTCTCAACTAATTCACCAACTGAATTTGTGTTGCTCTAGGAATGCTATCTTTGGCATCAAAACACGAGGTGGTTAAACCTGGGTCTTGCTGCA
Organism: Phaethon lepturus; assembly: GCF_000687285.1. Lineage (NCBI taxonomy): Eukaryota > Metazoa > Chordata > Aves > Phaethontiformes > Phaethontidae > Phaethon > Phaethon lepturus. The sequence continues at coordinate 7,229 of NW_010548366.1, forward strand.
GTTGAAGTGAAAGGAGGTTTCAGTACTTAGGAGCAGGTCCTAATTGAGTTTTCTGTTGGTTGCTTCATCTCATTTCTTGCATTGGCCAGGAACAGGTGGACTTTGATTCTACTTTCTACTGTTGGGAAAGGAAATAAGAACTTCTAAAACAGAGGAGAGGCATGAGGAAGGTTCAACAATATGCAAATATTTTTAGGAACCAAAACAATTGAACGTGGAAATGTGCTCTGACATGCACAATAACCACATGTATACATGGTTTACTGATTAGACTCCCATCATCCAAGGAGCCTTTCACTAGCATTAACAAATGGAAGTTTGTCTCTCAGGAAGGATGGCTGCATCTTATGATACCTCTATTATTTATGATCGAAGTTTGTTTTTTAAAATATGAACATATTACTCTGAGGCTGGTGGGGAAATCGCCTCCCTTTTCCACAAAAGTGCTGAGAAACATCTTGCCATATGTGAGGTAAATCCACCACTGTCAGAAGTGGATATGACTGTTGCAGAAAGTAGACATAATATGCCCTACATCTATCCTGTCTTAAGGCTAGGCAGGTAAAATGTGAGTTTCTGGCGGGGAGGAAAACTTAACTGCTGAAAACAGAGGCAAGCTTAGATAGCTAATGTAGATGTTTAACTTTTTTATGTAGAAAAATGTATTTTCCTCTGTCAGTTTTGTCTGGTTTGTTTCACCTATGTAAACTGCTACAGAAAGGGCACATGGCAGCAAAAGTTAAGCTTTGCGTGGTAGGAATGGGATTCTCTTACTAAAGTAAGAGCCACAGATACCTGATGCCAAAAGATACATAACTTCTTTCCTTTTTTTTTTTTTTTTTTTTTGCAATGTTGTAATTCAAGATAATTTAAGTCAGGGTGATTCGGGACCTGTGATTTTCGTGAGTCACATTGCTCCACAAAGGTGTGGATTGTCACATTTCAGAATGGCTGCAATGACAAAAAGCCTGTAAAGCTTGAAATAGACTGTAGAGCTTTTGGTTTTCTCTGGAGAGTATTCTGTTTTTTATTTAACTGCAAGATGGATGGGAGTGAGATACCTGCAAGGACGATGAATGAGGATGGAAGAGTGGGGAGGTCCTCTGCAGGAAGCCTTGAAAACTGAGCCGAAGCAAATTCTGTGCTGTGGTATGTACAGATAGCTCTGAGCAGAGGCAGAAGACATGGCAGGCATGTGCCAGGTGAGTGAAGCCAGCACTTGCCATTTCTGCTTCCTTAGCCTACTGTATCCAAGGATCCTCAGTTCCTGATCTGGGTACTGTGGTACTGCATATTGTTCCAGCCCAGCAGAAAAGGTGACCGGTGTTCCCAAAACACATACAGTCTAAATAATACCGGTGGGTTTTTAAAGAGGTCAGTGTGGGTTTAATGGTGGCCGTCAATATCTGTGGAATCAAATGTGGCGAAGGAGAAGAAAAGCCAACATGATTTCTAAGATGACGACCCCATCTTTGGCAGATTTCCTGTCTCACGGGGAGGAAGAATAAGAAAAAGGAAATACTGCTCCGCTGCTCTGATTTGGGGATAGTCTTTTAGCAAAAACTCCTGGGCAGTCACTCTCCATGACTCAGGTGCTTGTTCCTTCCCCTGAGCAGGCTGGCAGGCTCTTTATATTTCGCACGTGAAGAGGTTCCCAGCGCTGACTGCCAAAGGTTCTGCTAGGTTTTGATGAGCGAAGTGCCTGCTTCCATCGTTGACTCATTCGGGCCGTTCCGCGAAGCTGGGAACTGCCCCGGGCAGCAGCGGAGCTCTGTGTTAGCGCGTTCCTGGGTCTCTCCGCAACGCTGCGACGGCTGCGCCGGGGCCTGACGTGCCGTCGCAGACTGAAAGTACAGTCGCAAAGGCAAAATGCGATAATAGGTTTACTAGCTCTACAGATGTATGGCTTTTCCTGATTAAAGGAAAGGTTGTGCCAGTGTGTCTTGCTTCTCCGTAGCCCTGACATGGGGGGAAGGCTCTGTGAGAAAGCATTGGTGCAGACTGTTAAGAGTTCTAGCGTATCGTTAGAAAAGGAGCTATCCTTCTGCTCTGTGCTGCTCACTGCCTGGCATGTGACTAAATTTTGTGTCCTCCTCCCCCCATCACTGTTAATCTTTGCACATACGCAAGCGTTGTGGTGCTTAAGGTCTAGAAGACCTCGGCTCCAGGAGCTGGGGTTTTGGCTCTTACGTTTCTTGATGAACATCCCAGATGTATAGGCCAAGAGAGCAGCTGAGCGTGCTTGGGTTGAGTTTCTGACTGGGGCCTACTGGTACCACTGCAGAATCCATTTTAATAATAAAACAAGTTACTGAGATAAAACCAAATTGGCATGTGGATGCACTTAAATTTTAAAATATCTGCCGAACTATAGGAGAAAATTCAGTGTTGTTCCAGGGCTGGCCTTACTCTCATTTCTGCTGCTGTAATTTTGGCTCTGGTAGGGTAATTGCTGATTTACTCCTCTCGTCTTGAGAGCAAGACCACCTCCCAAATAATACATAGAAATCAACTATATGGGATTTCTAGCAACTTTTATAAAAAGCAGTCAGTCTTCCTGAGCAGATTTGGAAGGTTCTCTAGAGACATGCAGACATGGTGCTGTTGTATCTTGCTCATTTGTATTCTGTGAAGAGCCTTTTTCTCTGTCTTTTTGCCCAGCACATTTGAGCAAGAGAGATTTGAAAATCTAATGAAGCTGCAATAAAACAGACTAATTCCATATTTTTCTCATTTGTGTTTGCAGATTAACTCCGCTTGTGTTCAGGGAAACTTCTTCATCCACAAGAACTTAAACAGATTCACTGCTGTGGACCTTTTTTCCCCCCTGATTTCCTCCTGATATTTCTTTCAAACATTTGTAAAATATTACTGAGAATTGTATTTCTTTTAAATGCTATATTAACATTCTTGCCATAAAATTAGATTTGGGAAGGTAAATTAAGCAGCTGGGGGAGAAGCCATGCATATAAAATGAGCTTTTTGTTAAAGAACGAAGTAGTATGGTACATATCAGTAGTATGGGTAACAACCGTGTGGACGGCTGAGCCAGAGGTAAAGCCTGCTTGAATCTTAGGGCTTTTGAGGGCAAGTGAAGGAGCAGGTAGCAGAGAGCCAGCAAGATGGAGAAGTGGGACCAGGGGTTGACTTTGCATGCTGTGTTTTAGGAATTTCATTAGCACTACAACTAAGACTTGACAGAAGAGCATGTGAGGAAGATTATGACTCTTCTATTGTTTTTTCTATTCTCTAATGCAATGTCATGCAAGCAGTCATGGTAGGACAGCACACTGTGGCTGTATCACTGTCAGAAGTCAGCAGTTGGTTGGGGTATCCATTTTCTGGCTTAAAGTCTCTGCTGTTGCCCTTGAGAGTGACTGGGTTTGTGGTTATAGATTTAAGATGCGCAGTGTTGAAACTTAGCAGCATGAATAAGCATGGATGAGCTAATGCCAGCTTGCTCCTTAGTATTCCCAGGTGAGAGCTGAGAGTGCTTTGAAGTGTTGTTGCCCCATTTTTGCTTGCATGGCCTTGCCTTGGAGGTTATCTTCTGTGCACGGAAGAAAGAAGTAATAGCCATTTCTGGCTTCCCTATGGTAAGCTGTGGGGAAGCCTTGCGGGGAAGATACAGGAACTCAGTCCTATTCTATCATAGACAAATCTACCCCCTTGGCACAAAAGGCCCAGGGCTGAAGGGGGGTGTGTGGGGGGGAGGAAGATAAAAAGAAATCAAAGCATAGTTACAACAACTTTGTTTCCTGCCACAACCCTCCCCAGCCTGTGCCAACAGGTAAAACCCTGCAGTACACTGTTCTGCAACTATTTATCTTTCCACATCTCTGCTGCAAAGTGACTGGGAGGGAGGAAAAGGCGACTTTTGCCTCTTTTTCTCTGCCATCCTTTGACATCTGAGGATTTTCTGGCAGGGTTTGTGGGCCTAGTTTTCTCATCATGAGGCCACCATCTCAGTGTCACCAAGGAGCTGAGACCTAAGCAATAATTCTTTGTGACTACGATTGTGACTCCTTGGCTCTACGTAGATGACATGTTTGGTTTGCAGGCTGTAAAGGTTGGGGTTTGTTTTGATACCTTGTTTATTCTTAAACAACAAGGGTGCTGACATTAACAACTGCTCTAAATTATAAAACAGCATAGTATGTCTCTTAGTTCTTAAACATAATATATAAAAGGTAGATAAATCATTTCACAACAGCAGAAAGGGTTCTTGTAATAACAAAGGCCTTTCAGCCAAGCGGTGCATAACCAAGACTTTCAACAATTTTCCCAGAATTTTGTCTCTTACTGAGACTTGTTGCAAATGAACAATGGAGGTGACCCGGTTGTTGATGCGAGACATTCACTAATGTATGTGCTATATGCCTTTACTCAGCAGGAGGAAAACCTTCTGCAGACTAAACTCTGCTGATTTGGCATATTTTGTTTATTTATTTTAAGTGTTCAGAGGTCATTTTTAATAAAGTGTTTTCTCCAAATCAAGTGTTTTTGCAGCATATGACCCCAAATATTAAGAAAACATTACAGAATAAAGATGTTTTAAAAATCATTAATGCTGTTTCCTTTTTCTTCTTTTCTGAATTGTCTTGACTTCAGGGTTTAAATTTTCTGTTCTTTTAAGGGTAAAAGCTAATGTTTTCATATAACCATACTATTGTAAGACTTAAGAGTTCTGATGGGAAAACAACACATAACAGGAGACAGATGCAAAGACCTGGCAATCATTCCTCTGACCCATTTTGTCTCCTTACAACTTACCTCCTTTGGGAGCTGTTCCAGTTTAAAATGTGTGCCAGATCTTTGAGAAGTGCATGGTTGTGCCCCTCCCTCAGGCTTTCTTTCCGATTGAGTGATGTAGCAGCTGACCTGAACTTCTGAGGCTATGTCTAAATTGGAAACTCATACAGTGCAAAAGGCATGGGTCTGTAGAACAAAACAGTGTCCCCCCGTGGAGGCTTAGGTTTTATTTATAGTTAGATTTTGGACTAACTCTAGCCTGGTCCTGTGGACTGAATGCCTGCTGGTGGTTGAAGCACATCAGGTGAGCTCTTTGAGAGAAATTTCTGCTTCAGTTTCATTCGAAAAGAATCCAGTTCACATGCTACAAGACTGCTCTGCAATCTAAATCATAGTGGAGTAAGTGGGGATGACCATAGGATTTATTTTAAAAAACTAATTCCTGATTTGCACTAAAATGGTAATGCAGCTGCAATCTGGAAAAGGTACTTGGTAGCTGCTAAGCATTTATCTTTTCAATTTATTTGCACTACTTAAAATACTTTCATAAGCCAAATGCCTGTGAAAACTGCAGGAAATAATCCAAGTCCAGGAGGGCTTTTCTGTGTCATATTTAAATTTTGTTTTCACACAGCTATGAAAAGCTCTCTGTTCAGCTGATGAGTTGACTTGAGTTGTAAATTTAGTAAATTTAGATTATTAGATATCTGCCTTAGTTGGCCTAACAAGTAAAGGATCCTTAACCACTCCTTTTCTGGGCACCTAGACAAAAGCTGAGCAATAGATATTCTTTGTAACTAAGAACGACCACACAGCCACTCACTCACCCTCCTTGCTCCCGCAGGGTAGGAAAAGAAAAAGGGTAGAACTCGTGGATTGAGATTAAGACAGTTTAATAGGACAGGGGAAAAAAAAAGAATAATAATAATGATAATAATAATGATAAAAGAATATACAAAACAAGTGATGCACAACGCACTTGCTCACCACTCACTGACTGATGCCCAGTTAGTTCCTGAGCTGCGGCCCCTCCCCGGCCAACTCCCCCCGTTTATACACTGAGCGTGACACCCTATGGTAGGAACATCCCTTTGGCCAGCCGGGGCCAGCTGTGCTGGCTGTGCCCCCTCCCAGCTCCCCGTGCACCCCCGGCCTTCTCGCTGCCAGGGCAGAGCACGGGAAGCTGGACAGCCCTTGACTGCTCAGCAACAACTGAGAACATCCATGTGTTACCAACATTATCTTCATCCCAAATCCAAAACACAGCACTATACCGGCTATCAGGAAGAAAATTAATTCTATCCCAGCTGAAACCAGAAGAGTGCAAACTTTGCTGTGAATTCCTCTCCCTGTTGTGTAATCACTTTTGTCTCACCAATATTTCAAAGCTGTGACACTGAAAAACCAGCTGCAAACTAGTGAGGAAACTGTGAGTTAATGATCTCTTGGTATGCCAAGAAGGATAGGTACTGTAGATGTGGCCCTGAGGGCAAATGTCTATTTATCCTTGTTTTTATCTCTCTGTTTATCGCTGATGGAAGCCATTGCTCTCATGCAACCAGAGCCCAGTGAGTAGAGTGGGGTATTGTCTTGTTTTATGCTGGTCTTCCTGCAGAGGCATGCTGTGTAATTCCTGACTTGCTAAATGGCCCAAGTGTACATCATTGGTACTGCCATACCTGTCTCAGTGATTTGAAATTTGTTGATTTAAAACTAGGCTTTTCAGCCAGAGGTAGACCTACTATTTCTCTATGAGATGCCAGCTTTGGTTCTGACATTCATAGAATCATAGAATAATGCAGTAGTTTGGGTTGGAAGGGACCTTCAAAGTTTATCTAGTCCAACCCCCCTGCAATAAGCAGGGACATCTTCAACTAGATCAGGTTGCTCAG
>NW_010548366.1:14350-29400 GCF_000687285.1 Phaethon lepturus
ATGTCCGTCTTTTCATCCATTGGTACACCCAAGTCCTTCTCGGCAGGGCTGCTCTCAATACCTTCATCCCCCAGCCTGCATCGATACCGGAGGTTGCCCCGACCCATGTGCAGGACCTTGCACCTGGCCTTGTTGAACCAACCCACTTCTTGAGCTTGTCCAGGTCCCTCTGGATAGCATCCCAACCCTGAGGTGTGTCAACCGTACCACTCAGCTTGGTGTCATCTGCAAACTTGCTGAGGGTGCACTTGATCCCGCTATGTCATTGATGAAGACATTAAACAGTACTAGTCCCAGTACAGACCCCTGAGGGACACCACTCAAACCTCCAGTTTGTGGCTTGGTAGTCCATCCACTTGAGTGCTTTGGGAAGAGCGACTGCCAGTGAAGGCTGAGGCAAAGAAGTCATTGTGTACCCCAGGCTTCTCCTCATCCATTGTTACCACTTTGTTTGCCAGTCTTGCTCATCAAGGAGGGTACACTTTCTTTGACCTTCCTTTTCTGGCTGACATACCTATAGAAGCCCTTCTTACTGTTCAGTACTTCCCTTGCAAGTTCAGCTCCATTGATCAAGTATTCAGTGGGGCTTGAAGACCTGATGGATTTAATCTATACTCAGTAGACAAAGCTCCTTGTAGGAACTGGAACATCTTGGGTGAGTATAGGAAGTCCCTGGACTCTGCATCCCTCTGAAGAGTGAAGAGTATGATGCCTTCTGGCCTCTGGAGGCTTAATCTTTCCAGATACTTCCAGTCAAGCAGTGCATTTCATCAGAGCCACATGGCTTGAATGTTAACTATCTTCCCATCCTTCATTTGCACTGCAGCTAATTTATTGTGTGTGGTAGGAGACAAATGTGGACATTATGTACATATATATATATTGTTTTTAAGGCCTTATATCTAATTTCTGTGTAGAGTTGAAGATTTATGCGAACAGAGTTTATTTGGAGAGGTAAATTTTCTGCACTGAGAATGAGTTGATCGTAATTCATCATCTTTTTAAAATTTGAGCTGTCTGGCTAAACTTTCCCAAAGTTCTTACAAATGCTTGACAAACTGTAATAAACACCACTTCTCATGTATAATACTTTAATCCATCGAGGAGTTGATAGTTTTGTTAACATATGTGGTGAGAACCATTCTGTCTGTAAAGAGGTTGGTCTACCTCCTATTTCATCATATGTTTGCTCAAGACATGGAGGTTAAAGGCTTTTCCAGAGGGACACTCCCTGAATTTGCTTTTTTGCGTGGACTTTTTTAACTTGCTAGGCGTGTAGGTGGAGCAGACTTGGCCCCGAGATGTACAAATGTGACTTGCAGTTTTAAAAAACAGAGAAAAAGAGCACTTTAGGGTGTCTTCTATTTTACCCATTGAAAAGCTACATGTCAGCTAACATACAAAAGTGTGTTCTTGGTGAAAGTGTGGGAGCTGCCTCCGAGCATCCCTAGGTGCGTCTGTAAGTTGTGGGGCTTGGAGAAGCCCTAGGTAGTCAGGCTGTGGTTTACAGTATTTGCTATAATGAAAGGAAGAAATTGTTCCTTGGTGTGTATTTTGTCTCCATCTTGCTCTCCACTATCAGGAGGACTGTGACGATTCATGGAAATGAAATTGTTGGAAGACTATGGGATATTTCTTCTATGTGTATGCTGGCCATAGTGGTTCGAGTGTAGAAGTCCTATTGCTAGTATGTAAGTGAAGCAGTGGCAATTTGTGCAATTTTAACCATTGTACCTACCCACAAGTATATTGTTCCTGATCTTTTAACTGGAGTTGCGGATTTCAAAAGGTTTGAAAGATCACTGGTGAGAGAGCAGTTTGAACAAACTTAGTATTGTGTGTTTTGACCACGCAATTCTTGGGAACCTTTCCTTTTTTGATCATGAATTGTGTTAAAAAATTGAAGAAGATAAAATGATTTTTCTTGTCAGAACTTCTTTTAATGCATGCAAGGCCTAAATGATATCCTACAAATAATTTTGAGAACAAAAAAAGCTGAAATCGGGAGGAAAAACAGTCATTACTTTTTCTTCTTTTTTAACACACCATCACCATTCAACAATACAGAAGTTGTTGAAGGAAAAAAAGATTTTTAAAAAACCAATAAGTTTGCTACACTGCCTCAAAAAAGATTAAAAAGAGACACTCCTACTGCCAATTCCCTGAGTAGTGTTTGAGTCACGCTGTTGTTCTTGATCTGTTATCTTTCATGTCTGTGCTCCTTAGAGACAGATTTTGTTGTTTTAATTGTGCGGCTTTTGTGCTTTCATTGGGACATGAGAACAGAATGGTATGGTCAGGCCAGTAAAACATACAGGTTCCTAATACTTCCCGTGGATCAGTTGGATATCTTGTGTTTGTTTTAGCCTGTATTTGCTATTGAAGATAGTGACTCCCAGAGTTCAGCATGCATTGAAGCCTGAACATATTGATGAGTGGGGTGAAGAAAGTATTAACAGCTCTAATTCCTTTTCTTTATGTGGTGGGACATTTATACCCCTGTAATGAGATGATACAGGGTAGAGGAGCAACTGCCACAAATACACTATTTTACTATGTATCTCATTACATGTCCCTCTGGTTCTACGGAGTCATTGTGATCTCTTCAGTCTTGCTTGTGGGGGCATGTGGAGGTCAAAATTTTCAAGGCTGCGCAGATCTTTGAAGTTTTCAGAAAGCGCTTTTTGTTAGAGTGCATTCATGTAAAGTGGATAGATACTTCTTTTTCTTTAAATCTTTCTAAATCAGATGTCAGCTCTGTGGTGTACTTCACTGTCATGCTGCAGAAAGGATGCTTATCTGTACCTATGCAAATAGCCTTCATGAGAGCCCTGTTCCTTCTGTTTACTTGTGTTTTCTAGGGCTATGATAATTTTCTGTGCATAAGACTTAATGGCATCGCTGAGCATCATTGCAAGTGATCTTAGTTTTCTTCAGTTTGAACTAATCACTTGCAAAGAACTGTCCAAGCAGTGGACCTCAACCTGAATAACCTGTGTTGTGTTTTTTCAGTGGGGTGTTCAAGGGAGCTCCACACAGCAGAGGTCCAGGAGGGCATATGTTTAGGTAACAGCGCAGAGATTGCTTTGCCCTCAGACTGCTATAGCTTATGCTATAAGCGTAGGCATGTCCCAGTGGCATCCTACATACACACCCAGTCCTCTACCTGTATCCTTGCTGCTGTGGGCAAAGCCAGACAAAACCAGTGTGATAGACACTTCCTTTATACAGCTTCCCAGACGCTTCCTTTATACAACACTAACTTGGTATGCAGAGTTTTACAGCTCGATTGCTTGAGCGACATCATGAAAAGTAGCTGTGCCACTGAGACTAACACGGCTTTGCCTATCTGCAGATGCCTTGGCAGTTCGCTGCTTTTGGGGTGATGCTGTATGTGGCAATTACCCTTCCTCTGTTCTGGTTCTGATCCTCTCTGAGGAACTATGAGGCTCTTAGGAGCCATATAAATACATAACTTGTATTGCTTTTTTACACTACAAATGTGTTTGTTTTTATAGCAGTTCTGCCCACATAACCCTCATCTTCCCTGCTAATTTCGCCTCCACATACTCTGCAGAAAGGCCTGTGAGTCACTCTCTGCTTCTCTGCATTTGGAGATGGATTTAAAGTTCTTGAATACAATTACAGTCTCCTCGTAGACATGCAAACCTTTTTCATTTTGTGTTCCTCTGCTTTACTTGTCCTTGTGGAACTAGCAGTGAAATTACTGCAATGCATCCCCTATTCACAGATCTGTTTATGATTATGTATCAAGCACTCACAGCCATGAACGTGCACATTTTACTTGGACAAAGGAGATACGTGCTTTTGTGTATGTGTCCATTTTTTTCACATGTCAGCATAGGAAATATTTATCACAGAATCTGGGTTGGAAAGGACCTTTAAAGGCCATCTAGTCCAACACCCCTGCTGTGAGCAGGGGCAGCTTCAACTGGAGCAGGCTGCTGAGAGCCCCGTCCAACCTGACCTGGAATGTTTCCAGGCATGGGACATCCACCACCTCACTGGGCAACCTCTGCCAGGGCTTCACCACCTTCATTTAGATGTATATATCCTGCTGCTGGTAATCTGCCGTACCTCTTTGGGCAGCCATGAAGGGGTAGGTCAAAAAAAATGACAAGCTACTGCTACAGTCTAGCCAATGCAGAAGATCTAAAAATGGTGCTTCTGTTGTATGTGTGTCTGCTGCAAACACAAACAAAAGGGCAAAATGTGGATACTAGCAGAAAAGACGTTAGCAAGCTTTTTGAAGCAGACTTAAGCACAGCATTATCTCATTACAAATTAAGGGATGAAAGTGTCTTCTGAAGAGGTGATTAATATTTTATGTTGCATATCCAAGTTGCAAGTTACGGTATTTTAATGAGACAAGCACTACTATTTTGATATATAGCATAGTTAGCTGTGAACATTTAAAAATCATGAGGTCGGCCATTATGATACTGAGAGGCTGGATTAAAAGCATGAGGTTAAAAAAAAATACTTCTTCACAGGTTTTGTATTGGTTTTGGTTTGAAGCTTTGGGTGTTCATGTTTGCAAACCTTCCAGCAACCATAGGGACCAAATACTTACCTTAAAAGTCCATGAAGTAGATATTTTCAAGTAACCATTTGCCTCCAAATTCTGGAGCTTTTAGGAAAATACTAAACAAAATTGCAAGATTTCAAAGGAATAAAAGCTCAGAAATTTCAAAATTGGTAAGGTGAATTCCCCCATAGAGTAAGTGTAGTACATGGCCTTTTTCCATTGTTAGTGTTGGGATAATATCCTTCCCAAGAAGTGACCTCAGCCGCTTCTCATAAGTCTTGCCCTTGAGGCCTTTCACCATCTTGGTCACCCTCCTGTGGACACACTCTAATAATGTGATGTCCTTATTTTGACGCACCCACAACTGTACACAGTACTCAAGGTGGGGCCACACCGGTGCAGTGCAGAGTGGGACAGTTGCCTCCATTGACCAGCTAGTGATGCTGTGCTGGATGCACCGTGGGACACAGTTGGCCCTTTTGGCTGCCAGGGCACACTTGACTCATATTCAACTTGCCAGCAACCCAAATCCCCAGATCTCTTTCCTTGGCACTTATTTCCAGCCTCTTGTCCCCCAGTTTGTACGTATAACCAGGATTACCATGTCTCAAGGGGAGAATCCAGCACTTGCTCTTGTTAAATTTTATACGGCTGATGATTGCCCAGCTCTCTAGTCTATCCAGATCTCTCTGTAAGGCCTCTCTACCCTCCAGAGAATCCATAGCTCCTCCTAATTTAGTAACATCGGGAAACTTACTTAATGTAAATCCAACTCCTGCATCTAGATCATTTACAAAAGCATTAAAGAGCAGTAGTCCTAAAACTGAGACCTGGGGAACCCAACTGGTGACTAGCCACCAGCTTGATGTGACCCCATTTACTATAACTCTTTGAGCCCGACCTGTCAGCCAGTTGTTCACCTTAACATATTACAGACTTGTCTAGCTGTATGCTGGACGTTTTGTCCAGAAGGATGCTGTGAGAGACAGAATCAAAATCATGGATAATGGGTGCTTTAATTAACTACTACACATTCTCACTATTTATGTACGCAACAGCAGAGCATGAAACTTCTTTAACCAATCCTTAATTCTGTCAGGAAAATTATTCTTGAGCCCCCTATAAAGTTTGCTTTAAATCTCACCTCCTCCAGTTCTACTTTGTGAATTTTTTTCACATGTATAAAACCACAGAGATGACTCAGCTGCGCTGGGTGATAGCCTGACCCCAGTGGAATGGTTTTATAAAAGCAGCAGGATTGCAACTTGGTTCTTCTGCACTGGGTAGAGGGAGTCAGCTCCAGATAAATTTCACAAAATGAGCTCTGCATATCAGAGACTCTGCCTACAGGGTGTTTTTCGGTGGCAGTGGGAAAGGAAAGCTCTAGCTAAACAAGGATCACTGTACCAATATGGAAATACTAGTATACGACCCTGTCAAATACCTATGATTGCTGTATTAACAATACCATTGTGATTAAAGGCACCGTGAAGCCCGTACAAGTAAAACAAACTATAGAAGAAAAAATTGCTTTGCCACTTCTGTGCAAATGGCTTCTTTTGGCAGAGGTCTGGAAGTCAAGAGTCAAGTCAGTTCCCAGACAACACCTAGATAGTTGTGTCAGGGCAAGTATGCAGTGTAGATCTGCCTGAAGTGGTGGGAGTGAAAAAGGAAGGACAGGAGGATGGTCATGGTGGTGTCACTCACTCTGTCCAAAGAGCCTGAAGCAATAATGAGTTACAGCTAGCCTGGGGGACAGACCAGGCTGCAGAAGGCTGCTCAGGGGTACAGTGTCTACCTACATCTTGGAGATCAACCCAGATCTCCAGGTTCTTCGAGGATGCAGGACCTGGTCTTCAGGCACTGTGCAGGTGATGAAAATGTCGTGCTTCCTGAATCATTCAGTTGTGCTTTCAAATTTTTCATCTAGGCTCAAGGTTTTGATTTAAGGCTAGGAAGACAGATTTTGATGCGTTGAAGTAAACAGGAGCTTATGACATAGATATTTATACATAACATATCAAACATTTTTGCATAGGTAATTTCTGTAGCTTAATTCATTCCAGCTACAGAAGATATGTGGAAATTTTTAAGCTCTTAAAACCCTAATGTTTATTACTACGTTATTGTACTGTGTTACAGAATTTTTGTTCTGCGTAATTTGGGAAAGAAAATATATTATTTTTTCTACTTCAGGCGCTGCACAGTGATTTTCTTTGAACTTGAATTCTCAAATAAGTGGTTCTTCCTTGAGCTACTTCTGATGTGTTGAAGAATATTCAAAACAAAAATACTTCAAAAGTTTGATGAGGACATGAAATAATAAATCCAGTGATAATGCCAACTACTGTGGTGGTAGTGGGAACAGCTGTGTGTAATTCTGAAATAAGAGGTAAGTCAAACTGAGAGTGTTATGGCATCTTCTTCCACTCATAAACAATAATTGAACAATAGTTAAAGCCCAGTTAGGCTTGTGTTACATTTAAAGCACAGATATGTGCTTGGGAGTAAGTATTCTCTGGATGACTAAATGAAATATAAGTAGATAGATGTGTCTCTCTATCTTGCAAGATACTCCTCTCTTACCGATTTTCCTCCCTGATCCTCACTGATAAGTTCCAAATCCAGTGTTTTTTCTTTTTGCTGGTAAGGCCACTGGCTGATTTGTCCTGTGGAGATGGTTCTTGCTAATAAAGAAGTCACGTGATATAGGAGTAATGTTTTAACACCAGCTATAGAATGGAGCAATTTTTGCTCAGAAATACAAATTTCCACAAAATTTTTGTCAAGTGTTGATAGACTGCAACATTTATCCATGGGATGTAGAGGATGTAGACAGAACGTCCTTACAGCCATTTGATGGGGACACAGAAGTTTCAGTTTGTATTTGCAAGCATTTTTTTAAGCAGCTTCAGTTTCTTAGAGGAGAAGAGATTATCTAGAAGTGAAAGGCTCTGAAAGCAAGACATACAGTGACACTGTAATCCACAGCCTACTTGTGAGCAAGTAGGGTATAGCGCCATAAGAGCAAGGGAGCTTACCTGATGAGAAGTTCCATTCCTCCTTTCATAAAGGCAGAGAGGACCACATCCTCTGGGCCTTTCCCTGAAGCCTGATGCTGCCTCAGTCAGCAAAGTCAGTTTTGATTCACATGGCTAAGAGAGGGACCCCTCAGCAAGTGGTAGCAGAATTACTGCTGCGGTGGGGAGAGGGTGGCTTCAGTGCAGTATCAGTCTGGAAAACACTGTGTTCAGGAGGCAAAAACAGGTTGAAGGTGTGCACAACAGTGAGGATGAGTGGGCAAGACTGGCATTTTAAACCAAATAAAAGTATTTATTATCCTTCTCAAGACTTCCTGTTGGAGCTCTCTTGTGCAAATAGGAGAACTGGGGATTTAATTTTCCTAAAAAAGGGATATTGAGTAAGCACTTTCATATAAGTAATGGCTTTTTCACAGGAACAGAAAAAAAGACCTCTTGAGCATTTAAGTTTCTGTTGTAAGGTGTCTTAAAGGGATAATCACAAGCATTCAAACCAAAAATTCTAGGGTTAAAAATAGACATTTTTAGAGTTGGTCTGAGGGAGGAAAAGTGCTGATGCATTTCCAGTTGGGTATGTAGTCTTTATAGGAAATGCTGACACACTGCAATAATCCCCTTCGTGTTCACACAAGTAACTTTAGGATATGGTGGTAAACAACTGGTTAAGAAATGAGTCATGTGTGGTGATACACAAATACTTTTGACGGTACAGTCCAAATTACACTGACAACAATTGGTCTTTCAGTATCTGCTGGTTTTGGCTGGGGTAGAATTAATTTTCTTCATAGTAGCTAGTATGAGGCTGCGTTTTGCATTTGTGCCAAAAACAGTGTTGATAATACAGGGACGTTTCATTGTCACTGAGCAGTGCTTGCACAGAGCCAAGGCCTTTTCTGCTTCTCACACCACCCCACCAGTGAGTCAGCTGGGGGTGCACAAGAAGCTGCGAGGGGACACAGCCGGGACAGCTGACCCCAACTGACCAAAGGGCTAGTCCATACCATATGACGTCATAGTCAGCATATACAGCTAGAGGAAGAGGAAGGAAGAGGTGGGATGTTCAGAGTGATGGCGTTTTGTCTTCCCAAGTAACGGTTACACGTGATGGAGCCCTGCTGTCCTGGAGATGGCTGAACACCTGCCTGACAATGCGAAGTGCTGAATGAATTCCTTGTTTTGCTTTGTTTGTGTGTGCAGCTTTTGCTTTCGCTATTAGACTATCTTCATCTTAACCCACAAGTTTTTTCACGTTTTACCCTTCCAATTCTCTCCCCCATCTCGCCGTGGGGGGAGTGAGCAAGCGGCTGGCTGGGGCTTAGTTGCTGGCTGGGGTTAAACCACAACAGTCTTATTTTGTGCAATAAGAGCATCTTTGTGATGTAATGATTGCTAACGTTCTGACACATCTCAGGCTCTGATGCCTTCAGTGATGCTCATTATCTAAGTGCCACAGAAGAGGCAAGCTATGGTAACTGTTCCATTGTGTGCTTTTAGTCTGCAGCAAGCACAAATTCAACCTAGTTGGGTAAATAAATTTGAACTGCTTTTGAGCACTAACCTCTGCAGAATCCAGCACTGTCAAAGGGTTTATTTATTGTTCAAGGCTTTTAAGATTATTATCTTTTCTCTGCTTTCGTCCCCCCCAAACTATGTGGAGGCCTACAAAGGGAATCTGGAGAAAGTGGATCTATATGGAAGATTCAAGATAATTGTGTTTTGTAGGAATAGCATATTTGATTAAGAGAGAAAGGGAAATTATTTGCAGGTTATTTTGGAAGTTCAACAGCATCAATAAAAGAATAACTTTGTAATTTAACTTCATATAAAAAAGTCCATTTGACATTTCAGTCAGGTTCAAAATACCCAAATCTCAGTATGCATGCTTCAAATTTAGGTACTTGCTATGTGAAGTCGATGAATTACTAGTGAACTAAGGGTTAAATGAGTTCTGATTTATTGCAGTCCATAGGTAGGAGGAAGAGAAAAAAGGTTGCTCCATTTGTCAAGGGAGTTTTCAAATGAGACAGTAAAAATAAGTACATTGATCTGTTGGCTTTATGGATGAGACTACATAAATATTTTTATTTTGAGCTTTGGTGATTTGGGAATCACAGAAGAAGATACTCAACTGAAAGAGCCAATACTGACCTGAAATTTGCATCAGTATGTTAATGATGTCTGTCTGTGGGACATTACAATGTCACATTTCTTCTAGGCTTCCTCATAAGACTGCTGATGTGAAAATTGAGTCTTCCACTGTTCTTTCCTTTGTGCTCACTTGCATAGAGATCTGTGACGTTGGATCAGTGATGCCTCTTTTGGCTGGGAGCACTTTCAGTCAAGTCTGTTGTTTCCAGCGTTGAGTGTGCTACGTGTTGGTGTCCCAGAGCATATTGCTCCCCTGTGACCTCTCCTTAAAGGGAAGCTGCACTTACTCTCAGCACTTGCTTTTGTTTTATGGCAGCCTAAGAAAAAGCTCTCTGTGGAGAAGCTTGACTGCAGTCTACTTTTTTTTGCTTTTCTTCCAGCAGAACACTATTTAGTTTACATCCCTTTTCCATTCAGAAATATTTGAAATGTCCACTGCAAGAGGGAGACTGAAGAAAATCTTGTCATGTATTTCTGTGTTCCATCTTTCCTTTAAACTCTCCTGATACTGGTCTTGAAGAGGCATTGAAAAAAAAGCCCCTAATTTGCAGGAATTAACAACACATGCTAAGAGAAGGAAAGAAATTCAGACTTTTTGAGACTTCCATCTTGGCATAACATGTTGCAATAATTTGGACAAATCCGATACGGTTCATCTATCAGCTGGTTTGGTGCCATATAAAGACACAAGCATACAGGAGAATACAGAGTGTTCACAGAAGCATCAAAATGACATCTGCTTTTCTCTAAAAACATGTAAGAGTAACCTTGTTGAAATAAGCTGATCATGGTAATAGTATGTAATAGTTGCATTATCATATAAGATTAATTCTTTCCATGGTGGTGAAGTACAATGAAATTTAACAGGAACTTGAATTCCTTCTATTAACATGGAATTCACTGTTTGGTTCTTTATAGTACCATCTGTATAGCTCATTTTCAGTTTTGATGGAATCATACAAATTTCTCATAAAGAAGTACACAGAGGAATAGTTTGCTTTTAACAACAAAACAAGAACTTAGTTAATTCATACTGTTGAATTAGTGGAAAATAGTCACCGTTTTCAGCGGCAGATAAAAAGTTTATTTTCTTTTTTTTCCCCACTAAAATATTTATTTTTTAAAAATAGTGCCATCAGTTGCCTACTAGATGAGAAAAATGATCTATATTTCCAGCAATGACAAACACTTGTTTCAGTGAGTAGATCTAGAGCTTCAGCCAAGTACTTGTGGGTTTAATTTTTATTAATTTTTAGCTTTGAAGACTAAAAGGGGAAAAACATCAAAATGGAAATTTGCTTAATGGTTTATCCTCAAGTTTTTTCTTGTCTGTAAGGCAACCACAGGGAGATGTAGAGGCTGGGAATAGCATTTTCATAGCCAGACCAAAGGCCTGGCAGAGTTCTACTAACAGCAGTGTGGTTTAGCTTTTAGCGTATCTCTCACTAGGAAGGAGGTGAAACTCTGATGTAAAAGAAAAGGGAAGAGGCTATTCTGAGCGCTAATGTTATATATACCATCCCTCCTCACTTAGTTATCAGTGCAGGCTGTTGCCAGTAGTTCAAAGGGAATTGAAAAGTTCACAGCAGCCTGTTCTCTGCCTTGCTCCTGTGTGGCAGCTGGCTTATGGGTGAGCTGGAAGCAGGGATGGTTGGGCACGTATCTCAGGATTTCTTTGCTGAAAGTCTGCAGGGTTGCTGAAGGCAAGCTGGGTGATCTCAGTGGTAGGGGGTGCCCCGTCATTCTAGATGCTGCTAAACCTCTTTGACAGAGGTAAGTTGTCATTAGGGCTTATAAAAAATTCATAACCAGGAGTGTTATGCTGCTGAAATGAATTTTAGACTGCTCATGGGTTGTGGTGGTAGGAGCCAGCAGTGAGAATTTCTCCCTTGAAGTCCTGTACTCATATACAATGTGCAAGGTCCCATACAGTTTTTTGTAGATGGGCCCTAGAAAGGTGCTCACTCAGCTCAGCATGATGTGTGGCATCTTAGGATAATTAAGAGTTAAGCTTGGGCTGTGATTCTGAAAGACTTTGAGCTCTCTAGTCCAGAATGTGTTCGTTCAAGATGTCAGCAGTATGTCCACTGTCATTTCAGTACGTTCTTAGAACAAAGTAATCTGGGATCAGCAGTTGACTTCTTGCTTGTCACTAGAGCCGGCAAATGGAGAAGACTTTGTTACTGTCATATAGGGCTGGATCCCTTCTGTAATTGAAAGTGGTAGCAAAAATTGCTGTTGTCTTCAATGATGGGGAGATCAGTCTTAGACTGAGTATGGGCTGGTTAGAAATGTAGGAATTTTTATTTCATTGCCAGCTTCCCCAGGCATCTCATGCCATGGTCTGACTGTACTGTAACTGGAGATCCCGGTAGCACAGATACACAGTGTGGGGATCTGAATATCCTCTGGTAGCCGGAAGATGGCTTAGGGACAAAGTTATTCAACTAGCATTTTATTACATCAAAAAATGTGTCCTAATACTTTGTGTGTTCTCTGTACTGACTAGAAGAGCGGCTAGTGCTTTGAGAATTGAAGACTGTGAATGTGAATTGAATTTGTGAATTGAATGTGAATTGAGACTGCCTGAGGGAAACAGTGACATCGTCAGCGTAAGTGTATTGTTCAATATTATTTTCCATTTAAACCTCATGCTCTTGCAAAGGAATAAAAAGTTAATAACACTTTGCTGTTCGGACATGGCATTTTTAGGGTACAGAGAACACCGCTACAATTTCTTATTCTTGCTATTCCTTCACCTTCTCACTATTTATGGCTTGGAGGCAGAAGCACTTGGGAATTTGCAGTCAGATAAACACTGATTCCTGCAAGGATTCACCAAGGAAAAAGGAGATCTTTGCAATACTTTGCCTGTCTTTGTGCTTCTGGCTGTATACGAATGAACTTCACATTTGAGACCACATCTTGAAAAGAAAAGTTCACTTTTTCAGTGTAAAGTAAGCAATTCATTTTTATATGCATATAAATGGAGGAAGACTTACTATACTCTCAGCCAGAGACCTCTGGCTCCTGCTTAAATGGTGATTGCTATTGTGGCTGACTGTTGGGTGCTAAATGAGGAACATTCGTGACTAGAAGTGCAAGATGGTTCAGGTTAATCTTGGATCTGGAGGCTCCCTGGCTGGGGTTATGGCTGGTTTACAGGCTGCAGAGAGAGAGGATAGGAAGGAGCCGTCATTAGTGGATCAGAGCTGAATCATTCTGTCTGTCCCTTCAAAAAAAGTTGTACTCTTTCTATT
This sequence comes from Phaethon lepturus, assembly GCF_000687285.1. Taxonomy (NCBI): domain Eukaryota; kingdom Metazoa; phylum Chordata; class Aves; order Phaethontiformes; family Phaethontidae; genus Phaethon; species Phaethon lepturus. The sequence continues at coordinate 27,349 of NW_010548366.1, forward strand.
GGTGGTTGACTCAAACAGGGATAAACCCTGGGACAATGACAGCAGAAAAAATTCTCCATTGTTTTTCTAAGACACATAAGCCATCCGACTCCTGATGAGCTGTACTTAGAACATGCTTTTGCTGTAGAGGGTTTGTCACTGTCCTCATCTCCAAATATTCAAATATGCTGTTGAGGCTGTGTCAGTAGCACTAACTGACGCATTTTCTCCTGCTCGGACTTAAAGCAACTTGCCAAACTCTTTTAAACTCATTCTTCAAAGAGTCGCATTGGTTGTTGGCACTGGTCTGCTTTTAGGGTGTAGAGCAGCATGTCAAAGTAAAGAGTTTCAGCAGTTGTTGGGAAAGTTTTAAAGAGGCACCTTTGATGCCTGCAGCACCTCTGCCTGTGTGCAGTTTATCCCGAGTCTTGCACTGTGAGCACCCCTTTGCCTGTGTTTGGCGTGGTGTGGGGCGGCTCGGGGCGGGGGGCTGATCGGCAGGGAGTGTGCGGTGTCCCCCCACGGAGAACGCTGCACCGTGGGAGCGTCGGGGTCGGGCTCCGAGCCCCAGGCGGGCAGCTGGGAGCTTCTTCGTGACTTCAGTGCAGCATCGGGTCAGGCCCTCACCGAACGAGTTCCAGTTACTGTCCGTTACAAGCGCTGAGGGAGGAGGGGGGCAAGGGAGCCGCTTTACCCCGTGCCTGGCCTTTTCCAGTCGATGTAAGAGTATTACAGTGCTTACATAATGCCGCTCTTGCAGCGTCCCGGGAGGCACCGGCAGCAGATCACACGCCGGTCACCTGATCAGAGAAATTACGGCTTACGAGCCCTTGTCGGACGGTCTTGCCCCCGACCCTCCTGAACTGATGTATCGCCAGCTCATAAAGCGGTACAAGCTACTTCTAATTCTCTCGAGTTGCATGGTGGGAAGTACGACTGTATTTAGTCACGGGGTATGATAAGCTGTATATGGCTTATGCGTAGGTTACATAATGTCCCACAGGCAGAGGCTGGGTGCTCCGTTGGTCTTGGGTTGGCTGCTCCGGGCTCGTGCTGTGGCGCTATCTCCATGACCTGTATTTATCCATTTATTTAGAAACGGCTCTTCCATTTTGTGTGGCCTTTCATAAAAGGTGTTAAGGACAGCTCTTAAGAAGCCAAGTAATCTAGAATAAGTTCTGTTTTTCATTATTATTACTTTTTATTTACAGTGCTGCATACTTGGAAAGTTTCCACTGTCTCTAATTTAGTTACCAAGGTGATATCATGAAATAGTTGTTGTCAGTGTTTTGCCATTTCTAAACGTTCATGTACCTTTGCGAAACCCGGATTTTGCTTGAAATATCTCCAGTTCTGTTTGCTTAAATACTAAATATTAATGCTTTCTCTTATCATTTAAAATATTTAAGAGCATCGTTGTTACCAAAAGCTGAGATGATATTCCAGTAATAAAGACTCTGGAATTCTTGGATTTTTGACTTAAAGATCATCATTAAAATTTAACCCTGAAAGGATTTTTGAACTGTTTTCTTTATACTTTATGAACACTGCTCTTAGATGTTTTAAAAGTCCTTTTAACAATAGTGGACTTAAATCAGGTAGTTCTGCAGGTATCTGTGAACTTCGTGTCTCCTCTGCAGTTCATGTATCTTATTTCTTTTATTAAGCAATGTTTTCTAAGGCAACTTCAGTATTTCTTTAAAGTGTTCAAAGGCTGCTTACAAGATATTTGCTCTTAATTAAGGAGTTGAGAGATTCTTACTGGGGGGTATTACACAGGGTGGATGCTCTTTAAAGATGTTTTTCCTGCAAGAAGTCTGTATATGGAAACTTTTCTTCTATATATTTTTTCCTCCAACTTGGTGTACTGGCACAATACTGTGTTTCTGAGGCACACTTCTCACAGCTACAGCATCTTATGACATAGACCTACTGTAATGACGACTACTCTGGACTTCAGGTGAGCAGAGTTTGGCCTCTTTGGGGATCTGCTTGGTAGAGTACTGTTGGACAAAGCTCTGGAAGGGGAGCTTATAGCCCTCCCAGGGCTTTATCCTATGGTACTCTACCAAG
>NW_010548367.1:0-492 GCF_000687285.1 Phaethon lepturus
AAGGGTACAGCTCACAGATAGGCGGTAGAAACCCTCCTTCATCCCACCCCCCCGATCTGAATATTTAGGATTTCTCCTTAAGTCACAAACAATGAAAACTGGCCATTGCCCAATTCTGTTGTTGGCAAGTCATTTCGACATTTCAGTGGCAAAAGCTGTGACTGGAAGTCCCATGTTCTGAGATCATCTTGTGCTCTGTCCTTGACAGAAGGCTACCTTGAAAGTTCTAAAAAACTGAACAGCACTCATGGACTCCCTCAAAAGCCCTCAAAAGCAGATTCCCTGGGTACTCTACTAAATAGCTCCCTGAGTAGCTTAAAGTTTGCTCTCCTAAAATCCAAGGTAGCAACTCTGCTGACCTTTTTTCTCATTACACTGAAAATTTTAAACTCGACCATTTTGTGATCACTGTGGCCAAGACAGACACCTACCATCACATCTCCCACGAGTCCTTCTCTCTTCACAAACAACAAGTCTAGGAGCGCATCTTTC
>NW_010548367.1:549-784 GCF_000687285.1 Phaethon lepturus
CCTTGATGGCTCACTGAGTACTTGTGTCAAGAAGTTATCTTCCACAAACTTCAAGAATTTCACAGACTTGCTCGTCACAGCAGTATGGTGATTCAAAACGGTTAAAGAAATTTAAACTCAGTAACATCAAAGTGTTATTCAGCAGACATCTTTATTGCAGCGCTGGATGCATGGGGGATATCTCTTCCTAACATGCGTGCGCTGAAACAAAAGTTCATCCTTTATATACCTTAAA
>NW_010548368.1:0-28097 GCF_000687285.1 Phaethon lepturus
TTTAGACTAGATATTAGGAGAAGTTTGTTTACGGAGAGAGTGGCCAATCATTGGAACAGGCTGCTTAGGAAGGTGGTGGAGTCATTGTCACTGGAAGTATTAAAAAAACATGTGGATGTGGCACTTCAGGATATGGTTTAGTGGTGTTGGGTTGATGGTTGGACTTGATGATCTTAAAGGTCTTTTCCAACCTTAATGATTCTGTGACAGTAGAGGAAGCTCTACTGAGCTTGAAATATGAAGCATTTTACTTGATCCTGTCTTTTTTCTTTTTAATTTGTGGTACATGAGTTCTGTTTCCAGATGCCAGTGTTAATTTTTCCTCTTTGAGTCAAATGTATTTGTCTGGAAGATCTTTTGTTAGGAAAAGGTTAAAAGCCTAAGAGTTTCTCCAGGTTGCTTTGCACATTTCTAATCATTATGTAAATCAATATCTGCTTTTTCTCACTGTGTATCAAATCTGATATGTCAGCCAGTATGAGTTCTGCCAATTAGATAATTGGCATTCTGTGAGTGCAAGTACTTACAGTATGCAATTATAAATCTTCCTTAGGGTATTACAGAAGTTTTTCCTCTGTCATTTGTTAACTTTAACTTTGTTGGAAATTTAATTTTCCTCTCAAGATGTTGTCTATATGTAACGCTAGGAAATGGTGAGAAAGTGCCTAATAAAATGTCATGTTCTCCTTCAGGGTAGTTATGTCCTCATTTGTCAAGTCAGAATTTGTTACATAACTAACTTGTACATCCTTCTTTCTTGATAGGTATGATACTCTGAAGCCACTTTCCTATCTTCCCCCCCTCCCCTCCTTTTTGTATTCCTCTACATGTGCTCACCCATGTATCTAATAGACTATTAGTATTAAAAGGAACTTTTTAAGTTACGATTCTGCAGTTGTCATCCATGTTTGGCCATGGATTTGTTTAGTTTGCCTGCCAGGTATGAGTGGAGTTTTAATGGTGTGAGTGAAAAATGTAGCTTTGGTCTAGTCTGAATATCAAAGACTAGATCAGTCTACGTCATATTTTTGGTTGGACTTGCTGATCTTAAAGGTCTTTTCCAACCTTAACGATTCTGTGATGTAGCATATAGTACTGTGAGTTCCCTAATTTTATGTCACATCATAGTATTGGCAAGATGATGCACTCTGAACTTTCCATGTTCATAATCTCCATTTATTTTTCTCCTACACCTGATTGTTAGTGTGGACTGCTCAGGAACAAGTTTATCATTTTCCCTAAGACCCATAAGGCTTGTTTACAAGGGAAAATGTACCAAGTGATGGCAAGGGGTTATGCCATTAAAAACAGCTGAACTGCTGCAGAAAACAAACTGCAGTCATAAAGCACTGATTGCCGATGATATCCAGCGTTTGTTTGTGGCCTATGTAAAGAATTTCAGAAGTCTTTCCTAAAACTCTTTTAAATATATTCTATCCTAAATTTGAATGGTTTAATTCAATTAAATTGAATTTATTGCAAAAGATGATAATAGACTAGATAGCTTTCTTCAAACCTTTTATCTTTGTCCTTTGTAATGTGCAGTTTACACGTTTGCAAATTAGTTATTGAATAAGCAGTGACTAATGTATAGCATGTTATTAAAAATGTGTAAAAATCACAAGAGTAACAAACTTTAAAAAAAAAACTAATACACATTTTTAGCTGGTTTTTCACCACAATTTATTATGAGCTGTTTTGGTACACCTGCTTATCTTTCTTCCCTATACTCTGTGTGAGAGTAGCTGAGCTGTATGGTGACTCTTCTTATCAGTGCCAGACTATTATGATAAGATACCAGAAGTGGTTAACGACACAACACTTGTCACTACAAGAACTTCTGCAAATAAGTAGTCTTAAAAATCAACATTTCATATTCAAACAATTCAATGAGAAAGTGAGGGTTTGAAACAACAATATCAGGTTTTGATATTAAGGAAATGCCTAGTGTAAAGAATATTTGTATTTGAAAGGAAGAAGTAGCGGTAGTAGTTTTCAGGAAATGCACTAATTGTTTATGTTTCTCTTTTTGTAAAATTTTTAGGAGCTATCAGTTGCTAATGCCGAGTGCGTGTCCATCCTGCCTGCTCAAATAGCAGGCAGTGTGCTGCTGAAAGCTGTACAATTCGATTTAGTTTTGAATCAATTTCTAGAAGGTGAATTAGTTATTCTGGTTGAAATGGGTAATTAGTTTGTTTTGAGTTCTTTAAGCCTTTTGGTTTGAATTGCATTCATATTGAGTAAAGTTCTTACTGCTTTTATGGTTTGAACAAAGTTTACTAAGCATTGCAGGGAATAGTAAAGGCTAAAGCTATAGAGTAATTCTCAGCATATCATATCTGTGGATTTCATTGATGGGCAACCTTTTTTTTATGTTACTGTTTTGTTCACAGATCTACTGCTCACTCCATAGTAGACTTTATTTTTTTTGTCGATTTGCGTGACAAATGCAGTTCATTGGTGCAATAATTATTCACTACTAGGTGAGAAATTTAACAGTTTCTCAAAGTGAGCTCTTAGTTTCATAAGAGCTTTCTGTCATATTATTTTACTAGAGTCTAAAGCCAAATAAGATTTATAGAGGAGAAACTTATTTTCTTACTCTCAATGGGGAAAAAGAATTCTATAGTCTTGACTTCTTACTGTTTCTCAGTATGTTGTAAAACCTGTTTGATAAATTAATCAAAAACAGTAAATGCTAAGGCTAAAAAGGAAAATAAGTTACAAAGACGGCTTCATAATTTTGAAATGGATTTTGTGATGTATGTTTACGTATACAAATGTTTAGTATTGTGGTTTTATTAAACAGGAATATTTTTGCTGGATTATTAATTTGGTATTACAATTTCTGTGCCTGTGTCCCCCCTTTGTAACTATCACTATTGCTATTATGAGAGTGGAATAGCACTCCATGGAACAGAAATTTTCAGTGACTGAAGCAGGAAATCAAGATTTTTACTTAGACAGGAATACAAAATGCTAAGAGGAATCTGCAGTATTTGCGATAATCAGAAATTTTGAGATAATGTGGATGATGAGAAAAACAAAAAAGGGTTTTGAGGTCTAATAAATTAACATTAATAAGGTGTCCACAGCAGGTGTTGCCGGATGTAGGTAGGTGAAATGAGTTTAAATGTTGATTTGTTTGTGTTGTGGTTTAGCCCCAGCTGGCAACTAATCCCCACGCAGCTGTTCGCGTGCTCCTTCACAGTGGGACTTTCAGCTGGTGGGGAGAATTCTCCTTTCTCTGGAGAGAAAGGAGAACTTTTCAACTGGAGGAGAGAATCTGAAGAGTAGAAGTGAGGAAACTCATGGTTTGAGGTAAAGGCAGTTTAACAGGTAAAGCAAAAGCCGCGCACACAAGCAGAGCAAAACAAGGAATTAATTCACCACTCCCCATAGGCAGGCAGGTGTTCAGCCATCGCCAGGAAAGCGGGGCTGCATCATGTGTAATGGTTTCTTGAGAAGACAGATGCCATCACTCTGAACATCCCTCCATCCTTTCCTTCTTCTTTGTCCCAGCTTTATATACTGAGCATCATGTCATACGGTATGGAATATCCCTGTGGCCAGCCTGGGTCAGCTGTCCCAGCTGTGCCCCCTCCCAGCTTCCCGGGCACCCCCAGCCTTCTTGCTAGCAGCCCAGCACGAGAAGCTGGACTGTCCTTGACTACTTAGCAACAACTCAAAACATCAGCAGCTTATCAACATTTTCTCATCCCAAATCCAAAATGTAGCCTCACCACTAGCTTCTGTGAAGAAAATTAACTCTATCCCTGCTGAAACCAGGATAGTATGCTACACAAGCAGTAGGTTGGTAGATGAGTTACTTTGACTTGTGGTCATATCTGGAGAATGATGTGGGCAGAAGGTGGTAGGTATTTGAAAATAAAACAAGAAAGCTGTATCATAGCCTACCTGTGGAGAACAAGCAGAAGGAAGACCTGCAAGAGGAGGTACTTGCTGAATACACAGTGGGAGGGCAACAGATAGTTTCACTCTTACATGCTCAAAAGAATAATTACAGTGGTAAAAATTGGTTTTCCCCTGTTTTTGGAGCTTTAACATAATTTTTTAGTGATTATTAGAATGAAAGCCCTCTTCAAAAATTTGCTTTAACAAATTTTAAAGGTGGATAACTTTAGAACCTGGTTTTGAACTTGTTGAATGTTTTTCTACTATACATGAATTGAAGTTGAATGACTGTTTTGTGCCAGCTGACATTCATAACCTGAATTACATCGGCCTTAGTCTAACATGGATCAGTGACAAAATAGAGGTGGTTTGGAAAGGCTGCACTGGGTGCATTGCTTGTATGTTCTTTCAGTTACTTTGACCGGTCATTTTGTGCACAGTTTGAGAAATTGCTGTTGCTCAGCCTTCATGCTTTTATCAACAAGGAGTCACTGTTGAACTAGATTTTAATATGTTAAAAAAAGTGACATTAGTAAGTTCATCAATGTTAGCATATTGAGATAAAATTCACTTCAGGATTCAGACATTTTCTCTGTTGCTGTGTGAAGATGTATTCAGATATAAACCTGTTATTTCTATCACTGGAAAACAAAATTTGCAGTGAATAAAATATGCTATTATTGGAGCTGCCTAAGCTTGTTCGAAAGAAATAGTTGGGGTTTACCTTACAGTTTTCAACTAGCAGTTAATTTTATTGTTGAAGTACAAGCCAGTTTGAGAAATGCTGATCCAAGTTATATGTCTATCCCAGTCTTTTTTTCACAGTTTCCCCAAAATGGTATCAGTTATGTGGCAAGTTATTTTGCCTCTTCTTAACAGATACTGGTTTCAGGTAGTTCAACAGTGTGTACTGTTAATGAAGAAATACCTGGAAGTTAAAATCTGATCAGATCTGGAGGCCTTCAGGTGCAGTAATTACAAAGTGCAAGACAGGATTTTCTCCACATTTCCAAATCCAAATGAAGGCAACCATGACCTGGATTAAGATTTTTCCTCCTCATTTTGTAGATGGTATCCAAGAATTGGAAGGGTCAGTGATGCGCTCAGAACCGCAGTGGCAGCGAGGGTTGAGCAAAATTTTTATGAATATTCATAAGATGCCTTTAGTACAAGACCACAGAGACATTCAGCCACTTACTGGGCACCAGCTTTCATTTCACTGGCCACTATTCTCTTGGTTTCTTTAAACTTCGTGCTATCTGATATCCCATAAAGCTTCAGCAATTCCTTCAGTCTTTCCAACTATGTTAATTTTGGCATTTTGCAAAAAGGGACATCTATTAACATTTGTCTTTTAAAACTTTTTTAGATTGGGACTTGCTTCTTTTAGCCCTATAGGATGGTTTCACACAGCACATCTTGGAAGAAATATTTTTTTATTTCTTTACCCAAGTAAATTTCAGCATAGATAGGCTAAAGGTAGTGAAGCATAGGTGGGAGATAACTTCCTGTTTGAAATAATTTTTCATTTTTGGTCAGTTTCTGTTTTTCCCCTCATCTGACTCTATTTGACCTGGATAATCTTTTTCAATGACTCTTACTGTTCCCCTGCCTCTGCCATATCTGGGATACTTCCCTAATCATCCTGGGAACTGTTCAAAACTATTGCAGTGTTTTCCTTTTAAGGAAATGATATGCCATTTTATTTTACTTTCCTTTATATCAACAGTTACATAAAATACCATGAAAGATTAAAATGTGAAAATAAATAGTTAAATCTAAAGAACAGTTAGTGTTCCTGTTGTTTTAATGGTCTCAGAGAAAAGAACCAAATGCAGTTCAAATTCTGCGTTGTAACTGATACAGGCTTCGTCTAAAGTGGCCCATGGAACAATTTTACTGGTCGTGCTGATTTCTTTCTTTAAATATTGTAAGAGATAGGTTCTCCGGATTTCTTTCTTTAGACTAAATATTGTAAGACTCTGATAGAATTTTTGTCCTTTTTTTTAAAACATTCCCCTCCATCCAAACTCTAGGTAATTTTGGCCAGCTCAAGTTGAAAAATTGGAGGAGTATTTCTCTTGATATTGAATATTTTACAGATTTCAAACATAAAAAGCCTGTTACCTATGGTCAAAAACATTTTTTTAAAAACTTCAGAAATGTAAGGGAGTTTTTTCAAAATTTGGAAGAAAACCTTTTCAAAAGCGTGTCCTTGTCTGTTCTGCTTCCTTCGCTCATGAGCTTTGTGCATTTTGGCTTGGATTATTAGAGATAAAGATATTTGGGTGATATTTCACCCCTTATGTGAACTCGTGCTTCTTGTATGAGTTCATTGTGGCCAAAGTGACTTGATTCTTCCGCTGTTGTGTCTCTTCCTTGGCTATGGCTTCTGATGGGCTCTGTCATCTTTGTTTTGCTGAGCAGAAGGTCTCGTTACAGTAGAAATTGTGATGTTGTAGTTCCATCGCTATTTGTAGCTAATTTACCATCTCATTTTGTTACTTCCCCTTTCCCCCTGAGATGATGTGACTGGACTTTGCAGGTATTTACTCCCTGTGATGGATAAACTGAGGATGTAATCTCCGGTACTTAAGCAAGGGGTGTATTTATAGCACATGTTTGCACTAAGTGTTTATCTGCACAAGGGACGCTGCAGGAAATGAAAGCTGTGGACCAAAGGTTGTGGCTGTCAGAATATACACAGCCCTCTGCGGATAAATTGGCTTTAAAAGAAGCGGCCGACAGTGAGACTTAACAAAGTGCCTGCATCAAGTCTGAAACACAACAGATACACAGCAGTTTAGTACCACATCCTGTAGTTCTCATCTCCAAGATTTCGTGGCTTCCCTGGGATTGCTGGCAGGGTGTGCCTTGCCGGAGTGCAGGAGGCACCAGGGCTCTGCCCTCCAGACCTCCATCTTCTCCCTCTCTGCTTGGGCCGCTGGAGTGTGTGTGGTGGCAGCAGTTTGGCTCCACAGGCAGAGACAGAACAGTGTAAGTGTTGCTGTTGATTTAATAAAACATTTCAGACTCTGGCTGAAAGACCAAGGATGTACAGATAATGCAATAGTGCTGTTACAAATAGGTATGCTGTATGCTAAAAGTTATACCCAACTTAGGTGAAACTCTTTTGACCTCTCCTAGTTAAAAACAGTAGTTTAAAAACCCCCAAAACAGCAACAGTGACAAACTAAGATAGTTCTTGGTTTTCTAGAAACAAATCATTGAGATTTCCTTTCCAACAATACTTCTGAAGCATAGATAAAATGGCTTCCTGTCCCAGGGTTTCCTGTATCCATGGCAACCTGACTTTAACCACTTCTTTCTTAGTTTCCTGAGCGAGCAATTGCAAATCCTGTGGCAAAATGTTAGCGCTAGTACACGGCAATACTGCCTTTACAAAGGTTTCACAGATGAGGGTAGTCGGTCAGCTTGTAACTTAGTCCAATGAACTGCAAAACGGCAAAATAACAGAAACAATGAACTTCAGATTTGGGGTAAGGAATCGTTTTTATTTACTTTGAGCATAACTCAGCTTTATAAAAGTAAAATTCAAATTATAAATGAGCTGCCAGTGAAAGGAAACTTGTTTCCATTTGGTATTTCTACTTGAATGCTATTGAAGCATTTTGTTGTCATTCTTAGCTACAAAAAAATAGCTAATAAGCAGTATTTTGAATTTACTAGAAGCTGTTATTTTGGCAGCTTAGTTGCTTTTGTGCTGCAACCAATTAAATATTTTCTGGCTAGGCTGGCAGTACATTTGTTTCATTGTTCATTTAGTTTGAAAATTTTTTCACTGCAGTTCAAACTTAGTAAATATAAGGTTTATTTTTAAACTGTTTATTTGGCATCAAAGGAGAATATGTAAAATACCTTTAAAATGCTTATTTTAAAGACTGTACACGTAGAATCTTTAAATTTTTGAATTAATAATATTTATAAACTTCTTTTTATCTCTACTAGCAAAGTCAGAGATGAGTGAGAAGGCCAAAGACAGGGATATGTGTGGTCTGCAAAGTTCTCCACCCTGCCCCGGAGCATTCCTGTATATCCTTAATTGTTTTCTTTTGTTGCTGCTCCAGAAGGACGCTCTTGGCTGTCCCGCTGCTTGCCAGCTCTGCACAGGGAGACAAGTTAGCTGTCGTAATTTAGGGCTTTCGAGCATCCCACGGAACTTTCCAAAAACGACAATTCTTGTGTACCTCAGTGGGAATAATATATCGCATGTCACTCCAAATGAACTAAGAGGCCTTCAGAAGCTTGCTGCACTCTACATGGATAACTCCTGTATTTCGTATGTACACCCAAAAGCTTTTGTGGAACTCCCCAAACTGTGCTACTTGCATCTAAATAACAATAATATTAAACGCCTGGATCCAGGAATCTTTGAAGGTCTTTCCAATCTTCATTGTTTATACCTTCAGAATAATCAAATAGCTTTTGTTCCCAGAGGATTATTTAGTGATCTCCTTTCTGTTAAATATTTAACACTTCAAAGAAATCGTCTCAGTGTCCTTGGAAGTGGGACTTTCTTGGGAATGATAAGTCTCCAGACACTTAACCTAGCCAATAATAAGATTTCACGGATATCAGATTCAGCATTTCATCATCTTGAAAACCTTGCATATTTGTTCCTTGAAGGTAACAACTTAACACTTGTGCCATCAAATGCTATTGGAAGGCTCAAAAATCTTGAAAGGCTTTCTTTGTCTCACAATCCCATTGGATCAATACATCCTTTTGCATTTAAAGGACTTAACAAGCTTAGATATCTGTCTTTAAAAAATGTAAAGCTAAAATGCATTGCTGTAAATGGATTTTTTGGATTAAACAACCTTAGCCAGTTAATCTTAAGTTATAATGATTTAGAAAATATAAATTCCAGTACTTTTACTTTACTGAACAATTTAATGTATTTGCAGCTAGACAGAAATAAAATAACCAGTATTGGCAATGGTACCTTTGAAAAAATGGGACAGTCACTTAAAATACTCAGTTTAGCATTTAATAACATTACAGAGTTACAGCCTGAAGTGTTCAAGCCCTTAGTGTCTTTAACTCATCTACAGGTAAATTATAATCCTTGGAACTGCAGCTGCAAAATGCTCGGGTTACTTAATTGGCTAGCATCCTCTCCTATTTCTGTAAAAATTCATTGTCAGAATCCCCTGAGTATGCGTGGTAGACCTTTGCACTACATTAAGTGGACTCAGTTTGCAAACTGCAGTCACCCTACTGCCAGCCCAGAAACAGCCTGGAGTCTAGGATCCGTAGGTGTCCATCACAGCACTACCACTTTGCTGATGGCGTGGCATAAAGGAGACAAGCACAACACATTTGAACAGTTCGTCAATGCAGAAACTGAATATGTTGCTTTCTGGGAAGGAGCCACAGCTACATCTGCTAACCCATTGCCCTATGAAGAAACTGCTGCTGAAATTCCATCACGGGCAACTACAGTATTATCAACATTACCGGTGCAAATACCAGCACAGATTATACCTGTTAACAGAACCGTAGAAGAAGGTTTAGTTCCAACAGATGCTACTCCTGTATCATTAAAAACATCCCTACTTTGTACACAACAGGTTGAAAAGCTGAATCAGGCTTTTGACATTTTACTAGCCTTTTTCATTCTGGCTTGTGCTGTGATCCTGTTCTTAACCTGTAAAATTATTCAGTTTAGGCAGAAACTAAGGGTGCTGGAAAACTCCGGGGAAAAGAGAATAGAGTATTATGGGTTTTATCAGCCTGGCAGGTACAACATAACTGACCAAGTACAGTCTCTAACTCGGAATTCAATGGGGCATTCAGAACTGGACCAAATAAGGCTGCTCAAGCGAACAGCTTCTGAAAGTCAGGCACAGGTCATATTGTTTGAACATTCATCATTGTAATTTATCTCATTTGATTTGATGTTAACTTTATTGTGTTCTGAAATGCCAAGAAATCAAGAACTCAATTTTCTAAAAATACCTTCACTGCTTAAAATCAGCTGGTTCAGAGAATTGTGAAAAATGGTATAATTTGGGTTCTGCATCATCATTTGCTTCCTGAATGTTTTGAAGTTTATTGATTTTTATTAGATGTCATTTAAACCTGACATGGATAGGTGTATTATCCTCTGTCCCTGTTGTAGGACTCTTTCACCTATAACTCATGTATACGTGCAGTATGAAGCACACATGTATTTATTTTTATTTTGCAGTAATTATTATTGTAAGTTTCTACAGAAATTTCATAGCTAGTTTGAAGCAAGCAAAACATCAGTTTTTAGCAGGATTATGAATCCCAGAAATCTGGGGGAGTAAAAAAATATGCAATGCTTCATTTATTTATTGTAATGCAGTTTCTACTCTGCCTCTATTATTAATAATCGTCACAATGGGAAAAAAGTGAGCATATTTACATCTAGCATGTTCAAACTCTTGAAGAAAAATTTAAAACAATAACAAGTTTTATTCATACCTTTGACATATTTTAATAGACAACGTTGTGTATTCAGTCTGTATAATGAATATATTAAAGTGAATTTTTTGTTAGTGTGTATCTGTATTATTTTATGATAATAGCTGGCATTGGAGTTAACAGGGAAACGAAATTTCTGTTGGATTGAAAAATTGACCAAGTTTATTATGTCTAAGGTAATAAGAGCTGGTTACTGTCAATAGAAGATAGTTTGTCATCTATATAGTAATAGTTTGAGGGAGGTTTGGCTAGATAAGAGCTATAAACTGAAGAAATGTACTACACTTAAAATACATAATTCTCAATTAATTGCTGAAGATATTTACGTATTTGTGGTGTGTATTTGGAAATGTCAGGTCAAAGTACATTTTTTAGTGAAGACCTTATTTTAGGCTTCATCTTCAAAAGATGGATATTATTTTACTATATAGTTTGCATCTGTTTAAACTTTTTATTTCTATTTCTATTTTGAATATTGATGTTCTGTTTACATTGTTGTCAGGATATGTCTAGTCTGTTGTAGCATATTTTCAACATGAATTTCTGGCATTTCTTTTTTTTCTTTCTTACTTACTTTCTTCTTACTTTCTTTCCTACCCCAATAATTCAAACTCTATTGAGGAAAAAAAGTCATAAAAATGTCTTCCAAGTAGTCTAATCTCGTAAAATTTTCAGGTAGCTGAAAAGGAATTACTTTTGTAGGTACTGTTTGTCTTCTACAGGCCTGTGCCCTAAAGACTTCAACCACTTGGCTTATAAGCAACACAGTTTACAGTTAGATCATTTTGCTCAAGAAAAAATGCAGAACAATATTTTGGTAGTTTGACTCCATGACGTCAATTTAAGTTGTCTAGAAGTATCTTGCTGTTCTAGAATCCAGCTGGAGACAGGGGAGTTCTCCAGATGAACCAGAACTGCCCTCGAGGTTCCTCTTCTCGCCTACCTGCTTTCTGCCGGTGTAATTCATGTGCGTGGCCGTGTTGTGCTGCTGCCTATTGTCCTGTTTGCCCATCTCCAGCTCATTTCCAGGAATCAGACATCTTATCTGCTACCAGTACATAGACAGACCTTGGCTGCACCGTGTGGGTGTGAATGTGCAAGTGTGCCTCTGTTGCTCGTGTTATGGATCTCTATTGAATATAATGAAATATCAATTTACTACATTGTAATACTGTATTTTACTGTAACTTACTGTATAATAGGTCAAATACTTTTATGGAACACAATTCAGCTGCTTGGGCAAAACCTCAATTTTATATGGATGCCTTCAGAAATAATGGACTTAAAAGTGAGTCGAAGCATTGAGATCTTACTTAACTAGTTAGAAATGCTGTCGGAAATCTGGCAGGGGACAGCTCTGTTGTTTAAGGATGATTTCCGTAGCTGCTCTCTACAGAAGAGCATGAGAGTTTCCCTCTGAAAGTGCATCTTTTCCACTGACGAGCTGCTGTATGAGTCATTTGCCAGGCATGAGCCTCACCATCTGTAATGATGGCGCATGAAAGGAAACCGATGCTGTCAGAGTTGTTTGGGCAAGCAAAGAGTTGGAGCAGTTGGAAGCCATCGTTTGGAGTGGAGTCAGCCTCTAATATCCAGCTTACCAATGATTTGGATTAGACTAACAAGGAATTGAGAGATTCATTATGCAGTTGTGCGGGATATGCCTTTCCTTTGCAGTTAGTAGTTTTTGTATGTAAATGTTCACAGTAGGAAATGGATCCTTTCATGTACACCTGTGCTTCATGTGTCTAGCTATTAAAATCATTAGAGAACATGTTAGAAGACTTAGTTGAGTCTGCCTCATGAAGCAAAAGGGCACTTTATGGTCATCAGGTTTATGGTCAGCCATAGGACACCCCTTGGAAATGTTGTCTTAGCTGCTACATTACTTTTAGGAGCTGCTTAGCACTGTGCAGGTCCTAAGGTGGGGCAGGTGTGTGTGTAATAATCATTTATGTTGCTTGCGGTATGTGCAAAGTAGTCTCCATTTGTCCCACTCCACCTCTTCCCTTGGCTAATGAGATAAGAATAAAGACTTAATTAATCTTTCTCAAATCTACAGTACAATACTAAAGATACAAAATTAAGCTTTTCCCTTTTTTAGTGTTTACTGCTTCATCCTGGTGAATGCAGAAAAGCAAACAAGGTTTTTCTCCTCTTCCTTTTAATCTCTAAAAAAGTGTGTTTTGCCATGCAGAATTTTTCTTCCCTTTTTGATAGGCTGAGGAAGATGCATAGCAGACATGGGGACCGTTTTACTTAAGTAGCCCTAAAAATTTATCATGATATCTGTTTTATTAAGCTGATGATAAAATTTTATTTACAGTGGCTGTCTATGTAATTGAAATCCAATTTCTGATTTTTTTGGGTATAAAACCTCAGGGTAATCATAATGTTGAATAGATAGCTCTGTGTATTAGAAATGACAGACAGAATTAGGAAAAAAAGAGTATTCCTTTTTTCAGAACAGATGCAGTCTGTTTTTTCCTTTGTAAATCTTTTGTATTTTTATCTGACAAACTATGCAAACTTTGAAATAAAAGGTTTGAGATTATTCATGTACAAGCTGCTAAAAATTTGCTACAATTTGTTTTCATTATAGGTGAGGGGAAATTTATTTGCAGACAGCATAAAAGATCCTTTCTGCAATAAAAAAATTAGTATGTGTTAATTGCATCTTTGAAACTGGGTGCTGGAGTGGCTTAGATCCTAACAAGTTTATAAAAGCTATAATCCTCTAACTCTGGGCCTGTCTTTTGATAATTTTTGCTGCATACCAGATGAGGTTTTGTCCCAATAACTAAGAGAAACTGGGTAGTTATAAAACCAGTTGTAACTTGATGCTGCTGTTTGTTTGATTGCTGATCTGGATTATATGCAATTCAAGGGGGGAACTGCTTAAATGGGGCCTTCCTCCCAAGTTAAGGTTTTGATATGGACAGTGTTAACTGTTCCATTTTGAAACTTCATCTAAATACAGTGTCCCTGTCTTTTCTGGATCTACTCATATGACTTTCTAATGTATTTCTTGAAACAAGGGTGTTAATTTTAGTCTCTTTAAAAAGGAATTACGTTGATTTGCAGGGCTGTCTTTCTCTTCTGTAAAAATAAGTCTTGATGCATTTTATATTACCATTGAACTTTAATTGAGGCGGCTTCTTTTCAAAGCACAGTGAGCCTATGCTGTCTTTATTTTTCACCAGCATGCATCTTGTGACCTAAAAATAGTTGCATTGTTTAATGATTCCATACTTGGTAAACATTTCAGTGAGTCTTTGGTAGGAGGAAACTTCATGTCCCATTTTAACAGAAAAAGAAGGGGGAGAAAAGAGAAGGTATTATCTTTACTGAAAGCTGCAGGCAACAGTGACCCCATCTGGAAAAGTCTTCTACATTCTTGAGCTTTGCTTTCCTCAAAAAAAAAGAAGAATTACTGTGAATTTTCCATCCTTCACTGAAGAAAGAAGTAAAATATTATTCTTCCTTTATTCCATAAAGTAAAAACATCGTCTCCAAGTAAAGAAATTAATGACTTCTCTCTGTGCATTGGAGCTAACTATCAAGAACAGTATTTTGGGTCTTCAACCACTATCCTCAATTTCTTCTGGAAATTTCACAGATCCTTGGAAACTCAAGTTACTGAAATGTGCCTCCCTGTGTGCTCTTCCTATCAATCTACGAGCTCAGAAAAAAAACTGTAAAGTTAATGAGCACTATGCCTACAGTATTTATTTACATGTTGGTTAATTAAAGTAACTTCCCTGAATGGATTGACTATAATTAGCCCTGCAGCTGGTGAAAGAGACTATGCCTTCATTGAGTAGAACACCTTTCCTCCCTCCCAATGTAAAATTTCTGTGGCTGTTAGGGATTCTTCATGCAGCTTGGAAGGAAGAAATAGAACTACCAGGTAATGGGTAGAAACCTGTAATTATTAATTAAATGGTGCATGTGTATAGGGCGTAGGTTACTTTCCATGGCGCAAAGCGTTTGCTTTCATCCTGGGTTGAATGCCCCTTGCCCTCTATTGACATGAATCTGAGGACAGCTGTTTCCTTTCTTATGTTGGGAAATATTGACCACACTAGTGGCATTTTCCCAGAGATGTGTTTCAAAAAAAGTATGAGGCAAAAGAGCTTTAGTGGGAGGTGTGCTAGGTAGGAGCCTCAGACTCAAGTGAAGAAACCTGCTGTGTCTCCAAGGGCGTGTTCTGCAGACTGCCAAGCAGGCAGTGCTCACCTTCTCAGCGGTGCCCTGTGGCCGGTAGGCTGTTTGCTTGCTGTCTGCAGAACCCCACAGTGATTCAGTCTCACAACATGTAACACTTTGCTGTTCTAAATGAGATGGGGAAGCTTTTTGCAAGGGAGAAAGTCTCTTTTAACAGAGGTGCTTGACAATAGTAATAAGAATAAGCCAGACAATGAAAATTGTGTCAACTTTAATCTTGTGGAATTTAGGAGCTTCAAATTTCATTATGCAAAATAGAGTTCAGATCCTGGCATTTGACAGTAGCTGAGTAAAAAAGGGAACAAAACCAATCCTTTGGAAACAAAACGATCATGAATTGAATAACAATTTTATCAAAACAAATCTAAAAGAAATATTTTATATGCTTAGTACTCTAACTTGATACACATTTTTTCCAAACCATCCATTGCTATATAAAGTCTGCATGTCATATACATAATATTTTTTTGTATGTCTGACAAGCAAGTTTTTCAAATGCAATTACTAATGTACAAGGAGCTACACTTTATCCAGTTTTTCAGTTTTTATCCCAAATAAAAAAAGGAAAGGTAAGAATATTAAGAAATAGATGTGTCTATGCTAATGCATAAGGGATCAAACTACAACACATGAACTTAGTATTCAGTACCTTTAGACAAATATGGAACATGTCTGCTTGTGCCTACTGGACAGCAGCAGCATCTCCTGGTGAATATTAAGCCCGAAATTCTAAACAGAGAGTAATAAAATGCTTCAGTCAATGGCAGTCCCCCAAAGAGAGTTATAGTTTACCATCACCAGTTAGGCCACTTCTGTTTCTTTGCTGCTTGTAGCTGCAACTTTTGCAGTCTTCCTGAGGTGAACATCTTTTCACTTGCAGTATGCTTTCACCCTTTCGTAGTTCACAGAGTAGGAGTCCATGCACCGAAGTCCCACAGTAGGGCACCTCTGGCATTAGACCCACAGTAGCAGGAAATTCAGCAGAGACAGCAGTCACAGCTGCTTTCCATTAACTAGGAGCTGGTGGCACCTACTTTATCGATCATGGGAAGATCACGTTTCTATGCCCTTAGCCTCTAGGCACATCAGTTCTCAATGCAGGGGCAAATGTTTGAAACGTAAGTGTTTAGTGTCATTTTGGACATTGTGGGGGTATCCAGTCTGGCCTTCAGCTCATACTGGGGAAAGGTGCACTCTTTTGATAACTACCACCCCTTTTGCAGTTGTCTTAAATAGCCTAGTGTTTGAAATGGCAGGAGGTGCCTGTGTTTAAGCAGGGAAATCCTACCCTGCCTTCCTCTCTATAGTCGGGGAAGGGGTGATCATGCAGAACTGGGTGCTGATACTTTTCACCCTCTATGGGTTGTCATTCAACTGCCTAGGAGGGTGAAGAAATACTTGTAAGGCTGCTCAGAGAAAACTAGCAGAGTGTACCGTCTTTACAAGCTGTGCTTTGCTCAAGGGTTTGTGTCTAGATTTTGCATTGAGTCGTGATGGGAGAAAACGTCTAAATATGTTAGGAATAGAAGCCAGTACTGTGACGCTACTACTCCCTACTAGCAGCAGCATGCCCACCCCATTCATTTCTTGAGTCCTGTGCTAATGTATTTTTTCTTTTATTCCATTTGCAATTATCTCCCGAGTTTTTAGAAGTGGTAAGTGAGGTTTTAGTCTATTTAAGAATAATGTTTCTTGCATATTTTTGAAGCCTTTGTGTAACTTTAAAAAGATTGAATTGTCTGTTTGATAGCACACTCAGCTAAGCAGTAAGCGATGAAAATACTCCTTAGTAAATGTGCTTTACAGTTATTGAGCAAATTTCCTGTTTAGTTCCTTTAGCTAAGTCACTTTCCTGTTCTTTCCCAGTGTTATCCAAGATAAATTTTGTTCTTTCCTAGTGTTATCCAAGATAAATTTTGTGGTATCATCAACATTTCAGTGGAAGGGCTGCATGATGTTATGACTGAAGATCCTGAAACAGGAACATACAAAGAGTAAGTGGAAAATCTAATTAATTTTTCTGGTTTAACAGTAGTAGTACTGTTTTATACATAATGTTTTGATTGGAAGAATCTGTAGGCAGTTAAAACATGCTTGTAAGAGTTCTGTTTTCACATGAGTGAATGTTTTAGTAAGATAGGAGATTTATGGTCTTAAGAAAAAATAATTGTAATGTAGGAGGGAGGGCTTAAAATGACAGTGATTTTACGTTTTTCATTAAATTATCTACTAAATAATGTCTTAATGCTCATATGCTTAGATTTGCTTTTTGTTATCTTGACTATTATATCAAAAATTACAATCCAACAAGCTTGTATGTTGATAGGGTGGTAGCTCAGAGTTTCTTTGTGGCATCTGGAGTTTAACCAAGATCTTTTCCTAAATGCCTCAGCATCATTGAGTGGGCCCAGTGTACAATACTTCATGGCCTGGAGAACTTGAAAACCTGTCCCACTTGAAAACCTATCCCACGAGGACAATTCTCCCCCTTCAGTTGTTCCACTTAACACACCTGCATCTACAGAGCACACCCCAAAAGACAGTTTACAGAGCCAGGAGAGGGAGTTCATTTGTGGCAGGAAGGTGGTGTCACGGGTGCTCAGAGTGCACTGCCACCCAGCACCAGACTCATTCATCTCCTGCTCACCCCCAGGTTACTGGTAGTATTCCATCAATACTAGCAAAGTGAAAAAAAAAAAACCCAGTAATAAGGCCTTTTTAGGTCAGAGATCTTAATGTTGTTTTTTCTCTGTAATGAATACGTAGTTTTACAATGATGGAAAATTGTAAGACATTAAAAACAGGTGCTCTGCAAGATGTCCCTACAGGCACTATATTCTAATTTACTGGCTGCCAAGAATCAAACATTTTCTAACTTTCAGATAATTAACTGGTGATGGAACAGACTGTATCTGAACTAATTAATTAATTGCTTAAGGGCGCGTTTGGCACTGAAGCCAACTGGCACTGAACTGCCTGTATAGAATGTATTAAGTTTTCTTCTGCTTAAGACAGGTGGTATGCACACAAGTGTGTGCTGAGAATGGTCCACCCTCACACTGAGCCTGAACTATGCCCAAGAACTGCTTGCAAAAGTACTTCCCCCTCACTAGCTCCTCTCTCAAAATCTCAGTATAGAAGGCGTAACTCCAAAGTCTGGGAATGTACTTTGACGCTGTGTTCTATTTACTATTGGAGACAACATCACAGAGTCCTTTTGCTATCACTTCTTGAAAAGAGTTCTCACAGAGAAATAATTAAAACTTTGACCTAGTTAATTTCCTATTTTAAGATTGAAGGCTTGTAGAACTTGTCAATGCACTTTTCCAAACTCTGGACATTGTTTTTGCTTTATAAAATATAGGCACACTGAAGCAAGGACGTTTTTCTGTTGACAGATACTAGATGGTCTGTTTGAAAGATTCTGATATTTGTGTTATACATTTCAACATCATCTGAAAGTAAATGGAGTGAGAGCACTTACCTGGAGTCGTGTGTGCTGTTCTGGCTCTTCAGGTTGAAGAAGAATGATTTAAGCCTGAACGAGTTCAGAAAAAAAAATGTGTACTGCACTGGTTGTCATAATATCTAATTACTGCAGAGACAAAAACAACATGCAAGTTTAGCATAGGCAAATCAAGACTAAAGCAATATAGAACTGCAGCCACCAAGGGATGTAGCGGGGGGTACACATGCACAGGGAAGACTGTACAAATGAAATGACAGTGTTGGCTTAAGTGTAAGCTGGCCATGAATACATTTAAAGTGGAAATTTGAAGAAACTGTTGTGGTTAGATCAATGAAATCTTGGAAGAGCCTTTCCAAATACAAATGCAGAGATAAAGGTCTCAACAGTTTTTAGGTGGAATTTTGATCAGGTTATGACAATGATTACAAGGTGCGCTGGCTTACAATACAAAGAGATTACATTCAGCCATGTTTCCTAGCATTTATGTTTTGCATTATAATGATAATTACAAGAAAGCTTTACAGACTTCAGCTTTTCTCTTATCTCACCACTCTTCACAGTTTTCCCGATTTTATAATCTCTTTTTTTATTCCCTCCTTTCTGAGTTTTTTGAATTACTCTTTGTGGTACCTAAAATTTATCAGGTTCTGAAAAAGTTAACTCAATCTTGTATGTTTTGGCAATTGGCATATTTTTGTCTCCTTTTTCGTTAATAAACTGAATTGCGAGAAATCATGCCACTTATAAGGAGAAGAGGCATGGAATTTCCTGTATTATTTCAAAATAAGTAATCCATTTGTTGGAAGTGGCTTCTGTGTTAGCATTTGACTCTCTCTGCTGTTTAACAAGTGTTTCATACAGCTCTAAATGCATGTGTTAATAGAAACCCAAATATATAAACAGAGTAAGTGAACGTTTTCATATAAAATCAAAACTTTTTTTCATTTTAGTAACATTTTATTCCACTTTGCAGGTGAAATGTTACTCCAGCTAAGTAGATTGCAGCAATTAAAAATGCACGGTACAGGGCTGAAAATGAGCAATAATGTGCATCTGTCTTGGTGCTTTGAAATATGCGGATTATGTGTCCTTCCTGCCATAAAACATACCTAATACACAAAGACGAACTGTTGTCACCTGAGTGATTTTTAAATCCTTTTTGTTTTTAAAGCAGATTTTGTAGGAAAAATTTGGTAAAGTGATGGAATATTTGTGTATTTTTTTAACATACAAAATGTAAAGTGATTGGAAAGCGTGTTTGCTATAGGATAGCTTTTACAAATGTCTTTATAAAGTCCATTCAAACTGTTTCAAGAGACAGAAGAACCTCTGGTATTTAAATGACTTTTTCCCCATATTTTCTGGCTTTATAGTTACTACAAAAATAGTAGTTAAAATATGGCTCTTACTTGTGTGTATTGGTACCTACCAATTGAGGGTGGAGCAAAACAAAAAACAAGAAGTTTAAAAGCTTTACCTGCCTACAAAAACCTCTTTAAATAAATGACTGCACAAGCTAACTAGTTTCTGTCCACCTACAACATTATTGTTTGGTGTCTTGCAGATTTTAGTGTCTAGAGGTTTTTCTATATTCATTTTTTAAATCCACATAGGCTGAATATTTTCTATATTCAGAAATGCATTTTTAAACCAGAACTTGATCTCAAATGTGGTGGATAACTGAGATAGTTACATGGGTGTAGGTGACACAGAACATGCATTCAGGCTTCTCTAGATTCACTGTTCTCAGAAAAAAAATGACTTGCTAACAGATTGCCTGATTTTCATCAAACTCCCTCGTATCTGTCCTGTGTTTTTAAAAATGCTTTGAAAAAATTTTTAATGATAATGTATGTTAAAACTATTCTTATTCCCATTCTTAGCTGCATGTTGATGTGTCATTTTGAAGAGCCCAAAGCTACAGAAGATGAGGAACCTCCCACAGAACAAGACAAAAGGAAAAAAATGGTAAGTTTTAGATCTGTTATTCAATTATAGAACTGATTATGTGATGCACTCATGTCAGACTAAATTCTTTGCCTTGAATTCATCTCATCCATTGTTCTTGGAAAACTTATCTCTTGAATCAAAAAAAAGAAAATGTTTTGATGACAAACTTTGCAGCCGCAACACTTATGCTTCTGCTTTTCTTCTGAGTCTTGGAAAACATTGCCAAAATAAACATAATCTGTTCAAGAAATCTGGACATTATAATACTAAGACACTATAAAAAGGTTTTGTAGAAAAACACAGGGAACCAAAGCTTACTGAAATGTCATGGCAGGCCAAATTTCTCATATTTCAGAATCTTTATTGTATTGGATTACATGTTTCACCTGAACAGCTGTTGATCCATATGCTTCCATATAGCCTTCTACTGTAAAGAACTCTTACTAAGGAGCATTTATTTAGATAATGATATATGGATTAGGTACTATGCAGTTGTGCTATTTTTGTCCAATCTAATCTGTGAGTGTTTCATAACTTAGCTTATTTTTGTAAGAGTTCAGGGAAGCTGCTTCCATACACAGAAAACTGCAGTGTAGAAATACTGTGGAACAAAATAGTCTGTTCTGCTTGGCATTGAGTAATTGCAAAACATGGAATTGGGTGATTGCATACATGTGGGTAGCCCTGTCATGCATTTGCTTTAACTGACCTACATGTATCTGAAAGAATACTCACGGATAGTCCTTTGGTACTATATTTCTTCTTGTAGGGGCAGAAAAGAGTTTGGATGACTTTTGATAATTTGTTTTAATTTGTTTTGGTTTGGGGGCTTTTTAAGCCACCGGATGCTTTTGGTTTGTTAGTAGGCTTTTCTCTTAAATACTATTCAGTATGTGGTTCCTTTTTAAAAGAAAGACAATTACGCAAAAACTTATGCATGTTCTTCTGCTATTAGTAATGCCTTAAGAGAAATTACTATTATCTTGCAATTTCAGATTTAAATAAAACACAGAAATATTATTTTCTGTGGTCCTTAAAAATTTATTACATAGTCCTACAATTCAGTTACTCTTAAAAGCATCTCTAGTCTCTGTTAAATATGGTTACGTTTTCTTCCACCTTGCAGACTTAAATTAAGTTCTAGATGTTTGTTGCAGAATGATAGTTATTATCCTTAGCAGTTTTGGATAATCTCTTGACATATATAGGTAGTTACACATACATCTTTAGTGGTAGGGATCGATATATTTGTATATCAGTAGGGAGAGAGATACCTTTGTTTTGTTAATCAGATTTAAAAAACATAAAGTGAATTTAAATCTACAGTCCTTGCATGTTCTTAGTTTTTTAATTACTTAGATCTGATTTCTCTCTAACTGGCTAAAGTTTTAATAACTTTCCTGCAGAAATTACCTTAATTTTTCAGTTACAGCTTGACTTTCATGGTTTGGATATGTATTTAGGAATTTAGACTTACTATATTTTCTATGGACTACCTTCGATGTGGATATATCGGGCAAAATGAAAAGTAGGACACATTGGTTTATGACCTGTATCATTCTTCTCTCTTAAATTTTACAATGCACCAGTACAGTGTTGATGAACACAAGTTATAATGAGGGAACTGTTCAGGGGTCACATGCAATACAGAGTCAATGGCTATTTGGATAAAGAGAAATGGCTGTGCCATGGTAAGAAGGACCCAGAACCAACAAGGACATGACAATGCAGGCTTTGATTTACATGGGAAACATATCACAGAATCATTAAGGTTGGAAAAGACCTTTAAGATCATCAAGTCCAACCATCAACTCAACACCACCATGCCCGTTAAACCATGTCCTGAAGTGCCACATCCACACATCTTTTGAATACTTCCAGTGATGGTGACTCCACCACCTTCCTGGGCAGCATGTTCTAATGCTTGACTACTCTCTCAGTAAAGAAATTTTTCCTAATATCTAATCTAAACCGCCCCTGGTACAACTTGAGGCCATTTCCTCTCATTCTATTGCTAGTTACTTGGGAGAAATGACATTCCCTTGCATGTTCACTTTGCTTTTTTCTCTAACAAATTGCGTGTGATTTGTTCCTCATCTGTACTTTAACGTCCAGCTTAAACACTTTTTCAGCCTTTGTTTCCTTGGAAGGTTTATAGAGAATAAAATGTCATACATGAACATCAAAGCTTCATTTTTCTTGCTGATCTCATAATCTAGATGTAACTATTTCCACAGTTACTGTGTTTTCTAGATTCCTAAGCATTATAAAAATCCCTTGTTTTTCTCCTTTCAATCTATTATTTCAATTGTAAGAATAGCTGGCTGTTTCACACTTAGAATTCTGTAATATATTAAGTTTTGTCATCTTCTTAATTTCATTGTTTTTTTCAAGATTCATTACTTTTCAGTAGTATTGCAGAGATGATTCAGAGGGATTATTTGGAAACCCATCATCACCTGCCATGAGGCAGGTGCTAGAGGTTTATAACCTCTAAGAGATGGTAGAGAGCATCTCTGTAATTATTATTGTAAGAGAATCTAGAGGTAGGTCAGACTTGAAGTTCCAGCAAACTTTTCAAATAAGCAAGAATTCAAACCCTTTATCTTCAAATCAATACAGCACTTTTGTTCAGAGTTTGAAAACCACCATTGGGATGCTAGAACAGCATTACACATGTTTGTATTCTAGTAGCTTGCTAAAATTGGAAAAAATTTGGACTTAAGTTGAGGCTTAATAGTGAACATTGACATATGAGAAATGAAAGTTTTATTTACCATTTACTTAAGTCTGGTTTTCTTTAGGGTTTTGTTTTTGTTTTTTAGGTATCAGAATAAACTTTGTAACATGAAATTGCTGATTAAATTAATTTGTCTTGGTAGAGTAGAAAGAAAAAATTATTGAAGTTGATTTTTTTTAAGGGAAATTGTTCTGACTTCCCATACTAATTCCAAATACTTTAACTTAAACAAGGGTTTATGGTAGGGTCACGTAAGTCATACAGTTAACTAAATATGTACGTTTGCAGGTTAAAAGGCTGTTAAGGAATGGCTTTTTTGGCAGTGCTTCCCAAGATGATTTTGTAATGCATGCCATTCATCTAGTTGCTGCTATGTCACAGTCACAAGGATGAGAACACTTGTTTATGGCAATTCTAATACCTGCTTTTCTGTCCAAAATTCCCTACAATAATTTTACACCTGACTGTTTAGAGTTATGAAGCTAATTAGAAATGTATATAGAAATATAGATATCCCAAATTACAATTGTTAGTTAACAAATGTGTATGGTTCAGAAACTGGTAGACTCTTTGCTTGGCAAGGTAGTCCTTTTTTACCCTGTCAATTGTGCTTACGCTCTTACAAAAGGATATCACTAGTCTTGGCAAACCTTGATTAGACTAGTTGTTGTTCAGAAATTTTGTTAGAAAAGTCTCTTTATATTCTGGAGACCAGATTACGTTTACTGAGAATTATTACAGAATACTAAACTATATTGCAATTACTCTTCTTTTGAAAAGAGTGTAATGTTAGGAATAAGTAATAAAAAGATCATATCTTACTTTTGAAATGTATAATAGCTGGACAGCAGAAAATGGTGAAGGATCAAAGGCTAAAAAGCCAATATTAGGAATACAGAGGGAATGATTAAGAGATTTACAGTATGAAAGGTAATACTAAGAAAGAAGAACTTGGAAGCACTGGTGGAAGAGGCTAAAAAGCAGCCTCTTTTTTCACTGAAGCTGTTCACAAGAAGTAAGACTAACTTATCTTTTGTGGTAATTACAGTGATTTTGGATATTTCATTCTTTCTTTGTCTTACATTTACATGGCTGTTTCAATCAGTATTTCCCACTGTTTTTTTTCCTGACCTTCTAGCATAAATAGTAGTGTTGTTTGGTTTTGATACTAAGATGAACAGATCATGGCTCTGCAGTTAATTTCGCATTTATTTCAATATGCTACTTCTTTATGATGTGGCAAGCTCCAGGTGTCCCCATCCCGCCCCCTTTCATCCAGCCTGATGGACTGAGGGACGAATGCTGCATTACTGCCTGTGTCCTTAACCTGCCCACACCTGTCTTCTGATACTAAAATTAAGAACAGGTCCTCTGTCAATGTAGCCCCTTCATTTACCTTTTTGCTTTCCTTAAGAAGCAGTTAACATGTGGGAAATAGTGGCAAATACTCTGTCCCTCCCTGCCCAAAAGAAAATTGCATAATCCAGCTGGACTCATGAGGTTGTATAGGTACTACTACTGAAGAAGTGTATCTATTCTTTATGCATATGGACAGTTTATTTTAGCTGTTGTTTGTCATATAATCTAAACTAGTTCAACTTCTTCAGTGTTTTGCTTCATTATTAGTAAAATATAATTGACCATAGTTCATGCCATCTCTAAAGTGCTTATCTTGCGAACACCTGATGTGTGTTTTCGGAGTTATGGGAACCTGATTTGGCAGTAATTAACAAAACAGCTTTGAAATTATTTTATCTTAGGGAAGGGTTGAATCTTGTAGCAGACTGGGTCCGTGATTTGAGACTGTTTCAAATAGTTTTAAACTGATACTTGCTTTTGATAACAATTAATTTGACCTTTGCTTTACAGGAGTTTTTCCTCTTGCTTCTCAATTAAGTTCAAGAAAAGGCAGATGTCTTTCTTTAGCTGAGGTTATAAAACAGATGAGTAAGTAGAGTAGTTTCTAATGCATTATTACATATTTTTCTCTTACATGTTTTCCACAGCTTGCACTGAAGGACCCTGTACACACTGTGTCTTTGCAGCAGTTCATCTATGAGAAGCTAAAGGCACAGCAGGAATTACTGGGAGAACAAGGTTTTCAGGCACTTATGGAAACCGTGGATACAGAAATAGTTGCACAGCTACAAGGATTTTTACAGGGCTTCTGAATAAGCAGAAATGAGATTTTGTATGTCCAATTTTCCTTTCCAAAAATCTGAAAGAACTCTAGCCTTCCATCTTGTATGGAAGAGCTTACTACAAGCTGAAAATAACTTGTTTTAAAAAATAAAAAATTAATTTCTGTTGTTGCTATAGCTAACTTGGGTAATGCTTTATGTTATTTTTTCATAATGTACTTAGGGTTTTATAGTAACACTTCCATGATTCCAACCATGGTATGTGCTGTCCTAGATAGTACCATTTTTTTGGTACCCTTATTGGCTTTTTGATTCACAAAGCTATGCCAGAAACTGAGAGTTCTGAAGAAACTTAGTAACCTATATTAATTATAAGTGTCTATTAATCCAGGAGTATAATTCAGTATCAGGAGCTGCTTGTCTTGATATTGTATACCTATAACTTTCTCCCCTTCCTATTACCACTTCTTGACTGTACATTTCAGACATACAAGCAGAAAGAGTTAGGAGAGAAGTAAGACTCTGAGCAGAAATATTCCTTCATGAAAGACAGATAATTCCCATTTGAATTGTCTCTGAGAATAAGAAACTGGAGGGATATGGTGCAGGTGAACAGTAAAGTCAGGACCCTGAATTTTAGGAAAGCAAAATTCCAGCTCTTCAGGGACTTAGTCAATAGGACCTCTTGGGAAACTGCCCTCGGGGACAAGGGAGCAGAAAAAAGGTGGCAGATTTTTAAGGATGCTTTTCCAGAGAGCAGAAGAGCTACCAACCTATTGGCCTCATCTCTGTGCCTAGGAAGATCATGGAACAGATCCTCCTAGAAGCCATGCTAAGGCACATGGCAGACAGAGGTGATTTGAGACAGCCAGCATGGCTTCATCAAGGGCAAGGCCTTCCTGACCAACCTAGTCACCTTTTATGATGGAGTGACTACACCAGTGGACAAGGGAAGAGATATGGACATCATCTCTCTGGGCTTCTGTAAGGCCTTTAACATGGTCCCCCACAGGATCCTTCTTTCTACATTGGAGGGAGATGGATTTGATGGGTGGACTGTTGGTGGATGAGAAGTTCGTTGGATTTTTGCATCCAGAGGGTAGTGGTTAATAGCTCAATGTCCAGATGGAGACTGGTGATGAGTGGTGTCCCTCAGAGGTTCGTACTGGGACCAGTACTCTTAAATAACTTCATCAGTGACATGGACAGTGGGATCGAGTGCACCCTCAGCAAGTTTGCAGAGGACACCAAGCCGAGCGGCGCGGTTGACACACTTGAGGGACAGGATGCCATCCAGAGGGACCTGGACAAGCTTGAGGAGTGGGCCCATGTGAACCTCATGAGGTTCAACAAGGCCAAGTGCAGGGTCCTGCACCTGGGTTGGGGCAACCTCCGGTATCAGTACAGGCTGGAGGATGAAGGGATTGAGAGCAGCCCTGCCAAGAAGGACTTCATAGAATAATAGAATAGTTTGGTTTGAAAGGAACCTTTAAAGACCATCTACTCCAACCCCCCTGCAATGAGAAGGGACACCCACAACTAGGTCAGGTTGCTCAGAGCCACGTCCAACCTGACCTGGAGTGTTTCCAGGGATGGGGCATCTACCAGCTCTCCGGGCAACCTGTGCCAGCATTTCACCACTCTCACTGTGAAAATTTATATCCTTATATCTAAGGATATAAAACCGTAGATCAGGAAGCAATACTTATCTGTCACCATTTGGTAAAATCACTTGCACAGCACCAGATGGTGCTCCCTGATGTTTCAGAGGGAGGGAGGTCCTACCTACTGTAGTTCAGCCCTGGCCAAAAGGCTGCTCTTTGCATTTCTGCCACATGGCCAAGCCTCCAAGCTCCTTGCGCAGCATCTTGCAGTCAAGTCAAACTTGTAACCATGGCTGCGCTCAGCTGAGACAGACCTGCCTGCCTGTGTCATTCTCCAAGATATTCAAGCCCCCGTTGCCTCATGTGCTGGAGTGCTAACTGCAGTTTATTTTAGTGCATGGTAACTAATGTTGGCACAGACTCTGTCAGGAGTGATGGATATACTTTTGGCTAATAATGACACCATAACATTGTGATTAACTTTCTGAGTAATGTCGCTGAATAATTGTATGTGTTCATATGCATTGGGGAACAAGTTAAATTTGTCACAAAGTATTTAGCTTTTTATCTTGGAAGATTTTACTCCAAGGCTTGGACTGTAAATGAAAGCAATTATCATCACCATAACTGCTTATATGACAACTATTGTCAGTTAGCACCCTGCAAAACAAGTGTCCACCCTCTCAGCAGTGGTCTACTGCTGAGAAAGTGGAGAAATTTCAACTTAAAACAGCAGAAAAACTTACATACAATATCCTTTTATATGAAATGGATTAAACTTTCACTGGAAGGTTGTGGATTAGGACTGCAGCAAGCTTTAGCCCTTTTTGTTGTTGTTGAAATTTCTGACTTTACCTTCTTGGGGAAGAAGGGAAACACAATACAACACCTGACACCGAAGCAGTAAAATACAGTTTCTGAAATTCTCGTGAAGAAGCATCTTTGATCCTGTGGCCCTTTGAGCTTTGTTTTTCAAGGCAAAAAATAATGTAAATGGGGATATTTTTTTTCCTACGTCACAATTAAACTCCTGAAGCTTACATGTTTTATCAGCTTACCTTTCAGAAGAGGTAAGGACTGTGAGTTGAAGACAAATGTTTTCTGTCTCCAATAAAAATTAAATGTCTTTGAAGGTATGTGCTGAAAGAAACTGAGAGAACTAATTCTGCTGCTTCTATCTTCACAAAATTAACTTCTGTGTATCAATGAAATGACCACTTTTAGGCCTTTGGTGTTAATCTCATTGCATTTTGTTTAATTTCTTTCAGCTTGTAAAGATAATTTTGCCCATGCTATAATTTAATCCTATTAGATAGTCCAGGTGTTTGTCTCATACAAAACAATTACTGGAATAATTTTACTTCCACAAACACTTTCAGGTTCGGTAGCTTGAAGTAAGATAGATAACCTTAAGTATGTTAAAGCTCTAGATTTACAAAGCAAAAAGAAAAGTCTATTTAGGTATGTGTATAAAGCGCACATGTAGGTAGATGTATGTCGTGTATACACGGGGCCGGGAGGTAACGGGCACTCACGTTTCACCGTGACCGCCCTGTTGCAGTGGGGCCAGTTGCGTT
>NW_010548369.1:0-1120 GCF_000687285.1 Phaethon lepturus
TTAACTGCTTCCTCCTGGATTATGGGGAATTAAATATATTATTTATTCTGCTCTCCATCCCTGTCTTCCAGCTCAGGGAGCTGAATACCCTGAGGATACCTGGACTGGCTATTAAACACTGAGGCAAAGAAGGCATTAAGTACCTCAGCCTTGTCCTCGTCCTTGGAGACAATGTTCTACGCCATATCCAGTAGGGGATGGAGATTCTCCTTGCCTCTCTTCTTGTTGTTAACATATTTGTAAAAACATTTTTTATTATCCTTTACGACTGTGGTTTTGCCTTTCTAATTTTCTCTTTGCATGACCTAACAAGATCCTTGTACTCTTCTTGAGTTGCCTTCCCCTTCTTCCAAAGGTGATAAATTCTCCTCTTTTCCCTGAGTCCCAGCAAAAGCTCCCTGTTCAGCCAGGCCGGTCATTTTCTCTGCCAGCTCGTCTTACGGCACATGGGGACCACCTGCTCCTGCACCTTTAAGATTTCCTTCTTGAAGAATGTCCAGTCTTCCTGGACCCTTTTGCCCTTCAGGACTGTGTCCCAAGGGACTCTCTCAACCAGTGACCTGAACAGACTGAAGTCTGCCCTCCGGAAGTCCATGGTCGTGGTTTTGCTGACCCTCCTCCTTACTTCATCAAGAATCAAGAATTCTAACATTTCATGGTCACTAAGCCTAAGATGATCTCTGATCTCCACATCTCCACCAGTCCTTCTCTGTTCATAAACAGCAGGTCAAGCGAGGCACCTCCCCTGGTAGGCTCACTTACCAGCTGTGTTAGCAAGTTATCTTCCACACACTCCAGGAACCTCCTAGACTGTTTCCTCTCTGATGTGTTATACTTCCAGCAGATGTTTGGTAAACTGAAGTCCCCTACAAGAACAAGGGCTCTGATTGTGAGACTTCTGCCAGTCACTTGTAGAATGCTTCATTTACCTCTTAGTTGTGGCTGAGTGACCAGACCAGTAACAGACTCCCAGCAGAATATCTGCCTTGTTGGCCTTTCCCCTCATCCTTACCAATAAGCCCTCGACTTGGTTATAACAGTTGTTGATTTCTATACAATCAAAACACTCCCTACCATAAAGAGCCACCCTATCACCTCTCCTTCCTTGCCTATCCCTTCG